>NC_047161.1:20082543-20382543 GCF_009819705.1 Hippoglossus hippoglossus
GCAGTAGTTGGAGGGGTTAGGGTGAGGCAGGGGGAGTTAAGCAGCAGTATAGAGCTTCCTTCACTCCTGGTGAGGAACAGCTGGAGGGAGATGAATCTCTCTACTTTAACCATCAGAGCAGGTGGAGGGACACACAGTGGGAAAGAGAGCTATCCTTCAACACACCTGACATCAGAATTCCCTCTGCGTCCTGAGAAACCCACCACTCACCTCTCTGTGCTGACTGATGTCATCACAACAGAGATTTAAAGCCCATACAACTCCACCATCTAATTATCATTTAACCTCATTTACTTCAGATATCTATATTCAAATTGTTTTCTTTCAATGCAATTGGCCTGCTTTATCCAAAACCTCTCAAATGTGGTCATAATGCTGCGTTTACACCATAACTGGCACGGCTCACGCTGAAAGATCATTTGTGTTAATTCACATTACTTGCGAACATCAGTGCTACCTGAGGCTGACCAGTGGCAGCTTTGATCACCTTCTAGCTCAGACGACAGGACCTGAGTCCGTTGAGTTTCATGGGCACTGATTGATTTTAGTGACATCACATCTTAAAAAACCTCAGAATCTCTGCATTTAGTCTATCCTTTGTCCATTATTGATCCAGAGAAACTCAATTTAACTAACAGGAACTTTGAGCAGGACAGAAAAAGGGAAAAATCTCCCATATAATCCTTGTAATGGAACACATTTTTCACAACTTGTTAATACCATGTGAACCAAGTGTAAGTTTATGGGACATTCTGTTGTCCCTCTGTAAAAAAATAATATTATTGTTGCTTTAAACTCTGTGCCACATCAATTTTATTTTTATGGAGAAGATTCTAAATAAGGCACTTATTAAATGAATGTGCTGAGACAACTGGTTCTTACATGAGACCCAATGTATTATATTGAATTGGTGATGGTATAGCTTTGTAAGATGGTATAGCTTTTGTTATTAAACAAAACCTAAATGAATAGCAGAGGTCACCGGTCATGAATGCATAAACTCCTGGTGAGGTAATCAAAGAATGTTCTAAACGTGCATAGCCTCCAACCTTCTACCATAACCTCAGCCTTAGTTTACAGCGGTGACTGAATGTGTGCTGTCATTGCTATTAATAACACAAGTGTGCCCTGTTGGCAAAGTTGCACTGCTGTTGTCAGAGCTCTGCTGCATGTGATCTGTCAACAAGCTGCTGTTAATTCCAACCGTTTCATAACTCATCTGCTGTCCATGACACATTTACCACACATGGGGTCATAACGTAATAATACACCCAGATCTTTTGGAATGTCCAACACACTCAACACCAATACTTGTTGGCTCACTCACTGTAGTTCTTGAAATTCAATCATGACAGTGTACAGTATATACCAGGAGGGAGACCTGGCTGAGGTGATTTTGTTTGAGTTTAACAGCAGAAAGAAATACCATATAGACACAATGTTCAAGATGCTATTGGTTGATAAAGTTGTTAAATTAACTTTTAGACAAGCTTAATTTGATGAAAGGTTTCTTCTCCACTAAAACGATTATGTTATCTTGACAAAATAACATTTACAAAATAACAAGATTGAGTCATGTTGAAGGAAAAGCAAATCTCAAGATTACCAGACAATTATATTTTGTTCTGATGATAACAGGTTGAAAAAAATATTTTTCAAAGATAGCCAGTGTTCAGGCTTCATACATATTGTATAACTGAAGGTTCAGATTTGAGCTTGTTTTCACACACATCAGAGTGGGGCCAATCTTATCTCCTGCTGTGTTCCACTAACCACATGCTTTCCTGCAGGCTGCAGTTGGAGGCTTTGACCTGATTTATACTCCGGTGGTGTTTCTGTCTGACCTTCAGTGACAGCCAGCACTGGTGGGGGCGAGCCCTACCCCCTGCCACCATCAGGGGGGGCAGCTGGGTGGGATCTGGGTGGGAAGAGAAGAACTGTTTGTTTTTTACATTTGGCTGAATTCAATGTTTCCCCTCACCTCGCCTTACCTCTCATTTCCCTTTCCAGCCCCCCCCCCCACAAACACACACTGCCCCTAAGCAGTTGGATGTGGCTGTGCTTGAAATTGGATGGTTGTACAACCAACTCCCTCAAAGATTGTGTTAAGTTTTGATGGGACTCGACCTCATCCCGGTTGAACAGTTAGACAGTTGCTCATTGAGATACACTCATGTGATAGACATGTAACAGGGCAAGGTAGACATAAATGTGTCATTTAACTGTTCTTAAAAAAAGTATCATAGAATGATTAAGACATATCGGGATTTTCTATTGTTTCACAGCAACATATTTCAACAGCTGCTGCTACATTGCCATGCAATTCTCTGTGGATCATCACATTCTCCATTTTCCATTAAGAGTTCAAAGCAATCCTCGACTCCAGACCTCAGTCATGAAACCGAGGAAATTAGACTCCAGCTGACTGTTTTCCTCCAATTTCTGCTCCAGCTCTGTCTGAGATCTTAGAAAATCCATTCATGATATGAATAGCTGAATTTCCAATTTCATATTTTTCTGTCATATAACAGCATAAATCATGATGGATTTGTGAAGACTGCTCACAAATGTGTATCTGGTAGGGTGCAAGATGTATCCATTGGAGAACGGGAGCATCTGTTAATAAATGTGTTGCCTTAGGGTTCGCACCAAGACAAGGGTCAACTCCCTCAGTGGCTGCAACTTGAACCAAAAAGTTATTTGTCCAGGCTCTTATGCCTTCACGATTTTCTAAGTCAGCTTTCATGGCTGCTTCTTCTCCTGAACTTAAGTGAATAATTTGTTGATGGAGGAGTGGCACAGCAAAGACTTTAGGCTTGAACTTCTCAAGTCTTTGTTGTATCGGCACTAAAGTTCGTCTTAACCAGGTCACCTAACTACAGACAACAGCAGAGACCCAGAGATGTTCTCTCTCCACATGCTACAGTTCCCTTGGTAACCAACTAAAACATTTTTAGAGTTGAGTACTGTTAACATTTAAACCAACATTTCCTGGAATTTGGCACAAGTACTCAAGGGTTCCTGTTTCAAGTTCTTTACTCTCTGTAGGTGCAGCACTTCCATTTCGTGTCTTGTTGTTGTTGTTGTTGTTGTTGTTGTTGTTGTTGTTGTTGTTGTTGTTGTTGTTGTCATTGCCTCAGTTCCTGCACAGTAATATTTTCCTTTAAATAGTATGCAATTCACATACATGCTATAATGTTTCTTGCATTCTAATTAGCATTAGGCGTTTTGGATGCAGTGAGTGTTTTCTGATGCCCATAAAAATGCTACACTAACATCAACCACCACAGGTTTACATCTCACACAAATATTGCAAGTGTTGTCTGCTTTAAACTTCAGTTTAATTGTGGTAGTTTCTGGACTTAAGAAGCCAATATAAATATTAGAGTGATTCTGCCCCTGTTTGGAAGTTGTGTTTTGTTGTCGACTGTTGATTATTACTTTGTGGATCTTTTGTGAGACTCAATGTGTTTATGGACTTTGACCTTGTGTTTGGTTTTTGGATTTATATCTCTGCACTTTGAGTTCATTATTGATATGTCCGAGTGAGAGCCTCTGGATTATCTGCAGAATTTATCCGCCTGGCCCTGAGCATTGGGTCCGAACTGTGTGTATTTAGTCTTCTGTTGTTCAGTATCAGTTTGTGTCGTTGGTCCTCAGTCAACGTTCCAGGAGTTTCCCAGCGTTTATTCCCTGGTTAATTTCTGATTAAGTTTTCTTCTTTACCTCACCTTTTCTTTTACCACTGTCCTCCTGATTGTCTACTTCATAACTTATATTTACAGTGCATTTGATTCCTCCTCATGTAGCATCTGGGTCCTCATTAGTTTCTATACATATATATTTGTTTCATCTTTTATTGTTATATTTGTAGTTTCTAATATGTTTAATCATTAAATATGTCAATATTGTTGGTAAATTACCATTTTCCACTTTGCGTGTGACATAGCCCTGTACACATCTGGTATTAACATCTGTCCTGAGAGATCCGATCACAAGTGGCCAGCGTTAAGTACGTCTGTTCACAGTGTCAAAATCGTCCTGAATGTGTCTGCTGTGACCACTTGTGATCGGATCTCACTTCCCCGCTATATATGCAAATTAACACCTACGTCATTTGTGTTAGTTACATCGGACACATCCGTAAACTCAGCCTGGCTCAAAACAACATTGTTTGGTCTTAACTATGTGTGTGTCACCACGGGCGAGTGAAAGAGTCAGGAGAGACGAGTCAGGAGAGTCTGAAGGAATCTGGTGCAGCTGTGAAGAAAGATTTGACCAATTCAATGAAAGTATTGATCGTTATGTGGTGATCAGTGTTGATATTGTGCCAGTGGTTTCAAACAAATCAACACACAGCACACTTGGCCCGGACCACCTCCGAATGTGGTGTGGCGTGATTGGATCTATATCCAATCTGAGTGCATTCACTGCTGTACTTAGAGCCGTCCACTTTTGATCGGATTTACAAAAACTGTGTGTACGGGGCCTGTGATGATACACCACTTGAGCCAGTCCATTGGCTCTGGTGACATGGTTCTGTTTAGAGGGGGTTGTGGCTCTGCTTGGCTCTGCTTGAAAGCAAAGTTACAGCAGGTCAACGTGAGACGTCTACCCCCTGTTGTGAGGCTGTAGCTGAGATGCATGTCATCATGACTTTGCTTGGCACAGCGTTGCTAGAAGTAGAATGTCCAGGGCCCACGGGAAGCCCTGAAGGCCACATAGATTGAAAAGGTGATAATTCTGCAGTCATTCTGTTAAGAAAATTCACATTCATACTCCCCTTAGGATGAACCCTTTAAGAAACAAATGCCAGTTTTGAACACAGCTATGATGCTATCTCTAATAGGATAGTTGACTTTGAAACCTCAGTCAGGGTTCAAGGTGATGTTTCTGGGCTGAAACGGTCTGTGGCTTTATTTCTAATTTCTTCTAAGTCTTAAGGCCCCAGATGAAAAAGCAGACTCGTCCTGTGGTCAATGTTCAGTAAATGTGAGGCAGCCATGGATAACATTGCAGTGTTGTTTCCTCCAGACTGATTGGTTTCCTGTCTTTGCAACAGCCCCTTTCCTGTCATTCAAACTCCTTTATTTTTGGTGAGCGGCCAGGCCATTATGTTCTGACATCCATCCGGTCAGCTCCTCTCAGAGCAGCTGTGGAAGGTCAAAACAAACACACTGAAGTGAAACACTGTACATTAATAAGTAACTGTAGGCACATACGAGCTATTTAGAAAGGCTGTTTAAAACACTAATTAATTTCACTGCATGCCCTTTGACATTCAGACAAGATATCATTGACATAGTGTGTATGAATGAGTACAGAGGAGAAGTCTGCTGTATACATGAGTCGCACAACTCCTCAAATTAGCCTGCTGACAGAAACTTCTTCATGCTCCCCCCTCCCAGATACTGAGCAGATACTCAGACAGAAATGTGGCAGCATTTAACAGAAGTAGGTCAGATGAAACTCCAGTAGTGTCATTTGGGTATATAATATTTTGGCACAAATACAAGCTACATCCATGCTGTCTACGTACATCATGATAACACAAGGTGCAGTTGGGTCTTAAATTTTGATCTAATGATGGTGGTCTCACCAGAGTACATCCCGAACAGGAACGTCCATCTAATAGTTTTTAAAATATTTCAATCTGAACCAGAGATGTGGCAATGGGGGTACTGGAAGGAAAGTCGGGAGTTCTTAAAGGTCCAGTGTGTAAGATTTAGGTGAAAGAAATCTACAGGCAGAAATTGCATATAAAAAAGTGATGTTTCACGAGTGTGTTTAATCTTAATTGTATGAATTGTTTTAAGTTTAAGTATGTCTTTATCCTAGAATGAGCCTTTTATATTTTAATACTTAATATTTACATTTTATTATATATTTATTTACTCTTCGGAGGCCGCTATGTTTTTTCACAGTAGCCCAGACTGGACAACTAAACACCTTTTGAGTTTTTATGACAACTGAAGGCTACCACAGGTTCTCTTTCATGTTTGGAAGGGGAGGGTGAGGTGAGGGTGAGGTGAGGGTGAGGTGCTGCAACATAACACTTCACCACTAGATGTCACTAAATTCTACACATTGAACCTTTAAGATTGATGTCAATCTTCTGACCTCGCTTTTAGAAAGCAAATATGTGTATAATCCAAAATGTTGAAATTTAGGATGTCTTTCACATCTTATGTGTAAATGTGTCTGTTTGACATGAAATTGGCACTGGAGGAAATTTATTGTTTGTCCTTTTGGGAAGTTCATTTAATCTGGCAGGCAGTTAGATGAGAAGATTGATGCCATTGTCTTGTCTGTTTGGTAAATAGGTTAGTTTTCAGCTTCAAGACTGTAAACCAGGGGAAACAGTGACTCTGTCCAGGACAAATAAAATGTGTTCATACATGATATATTTACAGTTAATATGTAAAAACATGAAATGGGAACTGTGTGTTTGGGGAGTATTTTTAGTTCATTATTTCATGCACTTTTTAAATAGTTTTTCAGTTTCAGTGGATTTACCCTCCTCATATTGGGATCTTGGTGTTGTATTACTAAGTAAATGCCAGTTTCCTTATGTAAAGCAGTGCTGTGCAGTGGAGTGTTTTATGGCTGGTTCATTAGACATCACCTCTGAAATATCGGAAAAAGTTAGATATCAGGTCTTTTTTGTCAAAACGCTGTCCATTCAGTCCCACTCCTTACCAGATGATGGCAGTAATATTATATTAATATTACTATTATGCTGTTTCCCAAAGAAGGCCAAGCAAGAGGAGGAAGAAGAGATGTCAAGCTTTACTATTATACAGGTCTCAGTGTTGATGTCAGGGAAATGATCTAAAATGGTAGATATGGATGGAATACAATGAACAAGTGACCACTGTTTACTCCTCAGCTCCAACATCCCAGTTCTTGCATCTTCATACAGGCTATGAAATATGATCCAGGAAGATCAAGGATCCAACTAGAAGATTTGATTGCATGTGGTTCAAAACACACACAGAGAACAAATCTGGAAAGTTATCACCATCTTATCTTTTGTTGTGACAATCTTGAGGTAAGCTGTAAAAACAGAGCCCTCCTAAAACAGACCAAAACTACACTGTCACTTGTTTATTGTTACTCTGGACATGGTGTGCAGAGCATTTTATAAACAGTCTATAGTGCAGAGTGAATTTAGAAAACTTACAATATAAGCTCTGTAATTCAACTGCCAGTTGCCCACTGCTGCTGTAGTTTATCAGAGGATGTAGAAGAAGACATGTCTGTTAAGCCCTGCCCCACCTCAGTGCAAGCTGCTATTTGCCTGTTTATTCCAATTTAGTTAATATTAAACATATCACGTATACAAATTGCACCAAATTCGACTCTACACTTCCCTGGGCCCTTAGCAATAAACAAGTATACAGATGATAAAAATGAATGGTTCAAGAGGTAAGCATTTTACATACAAACAGACATTTGTGAAATTTAGGTAGATGAGAAGAGCTGCATCTTGTCATGTTTGAAAGTCTGTCTGAATATTACAAATATCTGAGAGCCTACATGCATTGCATAAAACTGAAACTGAGGTATTAAAGGGCAATACCTCAACTTGTGCATTTGCATAGTCTTAATATGGTCTGAATACTCACTGTTCAAATGGGTCAGTAAAATTCTGATTGATGCCTTTTCCTCACTTGTTGTTTTACCTTATTGCCACAATCGTTGCCACATGGTTGTCCCTGGGTTTTCTGGGCCATGGGACTTGTTTCAGAATTGAAATAACTCTGACACAGTTTATCTTTGATTGGCGGTGGAAGTCTCAAAACAGAATATGTGGGGCAACATCAATAATGTCCCATTTTCACTTCATAACAGGTTTAATTTGAACAGGCTTTCTATTCTTATGTGACAAAATAATGTGAATTTCTCTGAATTTTTCTGCAGTAAATCGTTCCTCTCCAACATAAGCGCTCTATTGTAACCTTACTGCAGAACTCCAGGCTTGTAGCCTCTCTGCATGATAACAGACTGAGTTACAAAAAAAATAATATTGTCCAGATTCAAAAATAGGTACATCTCTGTCTTTGTATGTGACAAAAGAAATGATTGTTGTTCAGCCACTGGGATTTGAAAACTGTCCCTCTAGAAGGAAGGCATGCTGAAGAATGGCAAGTGCTGTTTGGTCATTTTTAATGTGTTACTCATATCATATAACCAAAAGCTCCATACTGCTGTGAAATTGACCTGGTGTCGAGATTGCGCTGTCAAAGGACAAATGTAATTAAAATTAAAATTTAAAAAGTCATTGGGTTTTCATTCATTTAGAGACTCAATACGATACATAGCTCAAAGAGGCCTAACTTAAGTCCTGCTTAGCAGGAAACAGATAACGGCACACTGTGGTCACTGATAAGCCCAGAGCCACCCTTCTTCTGAAGTGGGAGAGCGTGTACTGTATGTTCTGTTGCACTTTTTATCTCCATTGTGACATGCACTGAACTGACATATTCCAAAACAAATTCTGGAGGGGCTGTAGGTGAGAATGCCTGAATGTCTGAGTCAGTTGTTCCAGACATTTTCCAGAACTATTCCTATGAGGCCTGTAGTAAAATGAAATGTCAGAATGAGCCCATGTGAGAATACAGCAAGAACATCTCCAGAAAACTCACAGTGAGCGCGTGAGCGTGTCGCCTGGGATGCAAAACTGAAAAAGAACCAACAAAAATAACAAATACCTCAGGGTGCAAAAGAGGTGCCGTAAATGTAGATGATGCCGAAAAATATGTCAACTTGGAAAGACAACAACATTCGAGAGCTTTTCGCGATCACAGAGAACGCGAGTTGTGATTTCTTCGATGGAATTTAAACGTTATGTCCTGCCTCTTGCATGTTCCGCCCAGGCACCATCTCTTTCCTGATTGTTCTGGAAATGTTCCTGTTGTGTGAACAATCTCCTGCTGCAGAAAATGTCTGGAAAATTGTGTCCCTAGCTCATGTCTGAAAATTGCAATGGTCGAATAAGACCTTTTTTAAGACATAGGCCACCTATTGGACGAGCTGAAGGAGGGGCACCAAGGAGAGACAAAAAGGGGTTTGATTTTAAAAACCCACTTCTTACTGTACTGATCACCAGAAAATATATGGCTGACACATCATGGTTTATGGTATTATTGGTTGAAAATGTTTTTGTTAAAAAACGCTACTGATATGCCTTCTGTCCACATTACTGAGCTTTAGAGCTGCTAAGAAGTGTGGAAACGCTGCTGGCCCCGCTTTTGTTTGAAAGTTCTGAGTTCAGAAACTGAGATTTTTGGAGGCGATGACGTAGATAATAACATCCGCTTGCTGATTGGGTGTTTTCGATCATGACATAATCTTGCTAATTTGTAAGGCTTCTATCACATGACCCCCTTCTGGAAGAAGGCAACATGGATAACCAAGTACAAAGTCATCAAGACTAAAAAAATGCTATATTGATCATTTACCATTTCTAATAGCGTGTTCTGCAAATCCCTGATATTGCTTTTTGCCATTGCTGCTTTCTCATTTGTAGCCTTGCTTTTTCTGCAACTTACATATCAATGCTTATGGTTTTCACTGGCAGGAGCAGGCCCAGTGTACGTCAGAGGTCACGTGATATGTGTTTTCAGATGTGTTGTTATTTCAAGGATTAAAACTGAAATGGAGCCAAAATGCCTATGTGTACAGACATCGTTTTAGCTTGAAAACGCTGTTTCAAACAAAATGTAGTAGTATGGACAGTATGGCCTGAATCTTGACTGGCAGATCAACATTGACATTCTCTGTCTATGGATGTTACAGAGCATATTTACACCGTACTGCACTATACAACCACCATCTGCTGTAAGACATATAAACTGCTCCACTAACTTATACTCAGGTCCACAATGTGCATTGAAAGATGGACAATGTGGGATAAAAACTGTCAAAATAGAACTGAAATGAGTATTGGGTCATATGTAGTCAGGACAGACTGTTACTGATAAAGTCATGCATCTCAGCACAAATGACATACACATTTCTGCACCGATGACCAGGCAGCTGACCATGTACATACAAACATGTGTATACTGATTGCTGGAATTTGATCAAAACCAGGATGTTTTATCTCAGGCTTATGTGTCTGTAAAGCTACTGAGTAACATACTGTATGAGGGTGTACATGACACAGTTAAATAAAGTTAAGTGTGAATTTTCAGGGAGTTTAGTTTTTGTACGCATACAATTCTTCATATGATTAAAAACAAGCAAACCTTGACCTGTGCCTTTACTGATTGTGGGTCAGAGAAGTTGTTTTGTAGTTTTGATGACTGCAGCTAAAGTGAAACTCCTTGTGCCCTCCTCCCTCTTTCCAAAGGAAAACACATTCCGCCCAGCCATTGTTCTTCTCACTCTGAGGTCATTAACATCAGTGTCGAGGTCGTGCAGCGCAGGAAGAATGACACCAAGGGGAGAGGGGCTTCCTACTGAGACTGGGAATTTACAGTGGTTTAGGAGATTAGCATAATCCCGCCTGTCAACATTTACTTTGACAGATTTATTGACAAGACAAATACTAGAATGAATTGAAAGCAGTGACGTGTGTGTGTGTAGCTGATTTTCACTTTATTTATTTATTTCTGTCAATAGGACACTTAAGCCTTTTTCAGACATGACCTGCGGGTAAAATCCAGGGATTTGGCTATGGAGTTAACCCGCAGTTTGCCTTTCACACATGCTCAACACAGCGGGAGGTTCTCTACATTCACAACAGCGACAAATCCTTCTTATATTATTCAGGCAAGAGGAGAAGCAGCCGGGAGCAGCAGGCAGACATGCGGACAGTGGGGGTCACCATGAACAATACTGGGGTGAACATTCTTTGTCACCTCTTAAGGATTTCTTAAAAATAGTTTTTAATAGGACACAAGTTATGAATGCCATAATGAAAATGTAGCTGCTTCCCTTTAATTTTCTCAAAATATCTTCAATAAAATCACTTGAAGCTTTATATATAGACAGTCGGGGTCACCTTGAACAAGAGTGAGGGGAAATTTATTTGTCACCTCTCAATGACTTGTTTTTATATTATATTTAATAGGATCAACTTATGAATGCCATGTTGACTTTCCCTTTAATTTTCTTAAAAAACATACATATAATGTTTAATTTCACACTTTATAAGGTCTTGAGTGGAAAGCAAATCAAACGTCCATAATAAGTAACATTAAACTTTCAACGTTTTACTTTCTGTCTTTTTTCCTGCTCCAAGCAGCCGAACCGTACCACCACGAATATACACGCATTTATTTTTTCTCAAACGATGGACCACATGATCCCAATAGCAATTCAGACCGACTGGAGCCGTATTGTGGTCAGTACATTAACAGCCCAACACAAAGACGAGGAGGGAAGCATGAAAGCTCAATCTCAATTGATAATGATCTTGTGTGCTGAAAATGTGTGAGTGTGTGCCTGCAGCAGTCAGATTAGCTAGAGTGTGTCATCCTCTGTGTTTTGATGTTTGTACAAATGGTCGACGTGACTCCAACAAGAGGCAGCTGTGGAGCATTAAGAAACAGGCCTGCAGTCCGGTCCAGCTGCTCTTGGCCAGATCACACGTACTGCATCTGGGAGGAATAATATTTTGACTGGACGAGAACATTGTGTGTTTGAAGGAAGGTGTTTCCGTTGGCGGCTGGAGGAGCCCACAACACTTAACCTTTTCATAATAATTACCTAATACGTCTGACTCTGCTAGACACCTGAAAAAGATATCAATACACTGTATATAAGGCTTGATCAAATCTGATATAGAGGATGGCAGATTGTGAGCTCACCAAGATAGTGGACCTGAATATTACAGGATAAATGAGGTCGCAAGCTGCATGAAATCTAAAACAGTTGTTACCCAGAAAGACACACACTAAGGTTCATTCCACACCAGTATTTGATTTCAATGGGTTGGGCCTGAAGGAAAAAAAACAACTTGTATTGTTCTAGTTTGGATTTGCTAATGCATCACTTTACTGAACCCTGTGAGGTCAGAGTGAGAGCCTCCAGATTATCTGCGGACTTTCTCCGCCTGGCCGCCTCGTAGAAAGTCAGCAGAAGGTCGGGAGAATCTGATGTGAGCGGCGGGGTGGGTGTTTGATGAGGGATCTAACACGTGACTCAAAAATGAAAAATATATTGAAAAAACTAAGATCTCAGACTGAAAAAAGCGTTAACATACACGTAGAAGATGGCAACTAAGACATCAAGAGAGCTTTTGGTGATAAATTGCAGACAAAGGGGTCGATGTGCTGTAAACAAAAAGATTTGATCTCCGCAGCAGAATTTATACGTTATGTCCTGCCTCTGCTGGCTTAGACCTCACCTGACTCCTCTGGAGGATTTGTTGCTGTTGTGAAGAGAACAATCTTCCAATGGCCGCCTCCTTTGTTGGCCACGTAAATTGCGTTCTCCTATGAAGGCTGCCCCTGAATTGGGACACAGCTATTGGATATATGTATGTTTTTTATAGTACAGAAAAAGAAACCACGACCACCAAGCACTTTATGGGCAAAACAACCTGGGCTCCTCTAAGATCCATGATCAGCCAAAAAATGGCTTCAACAAAGGTAACGCTCAGATAACATGACAAAACAAACATGTCTAAAAGGAAAGATCATCAACTGGGTACAACTGACCCCCCCTCTCAACAGAAACTGACCCTGTCACTTTCACCTGAACCCTCTCTCTGGCTGCTGTGACATCATTAACTGTGCCGCCAAGTCAGAGGAGCTGCTGACAGCTCTACCAGTCCCGGTGTCACCACACCCGGGACAACAGCTGAGCCGAAGGGACAGAGTCTGTGCCATGGAGCTCTCTGTTGTACGTCATTCGCTCTTCTGTGAATTGTACCGGATTTCAACAGTTCCCACCCTCTGGAAACGTCCAGCATGAATCCTGTGCCAAAGAAAACCCTGACCCCATCACAGCTTAATCACTTACAGCCAGTTGCACTTCCCTCAATCACCAAGTGCCTGGAAAAGCTGGTGCAGATCACCATTGTTCCATTACCATCATGTTGTCTCAAACAACTGAGACAACTTAGGGGACATTTTAGCCCAAGTTCTCATTCCCTTCCATCCAACCGCCTACAACACCTGGACTTCAAGCAGCTTTGCCACAATCCTCTTTATCGGAACATTCCACATGATCTATGCTACATCCACACTGATGCTAGGCATCCACTAGTACAGAAAGGAGTTTATCATATATTACATCCGTAATCTCTAAAATCCTTTTATTACAAAACTTTATTTGTAAAGGGAAATTCTGATAAAAACAAACAGGGCAGACTTATCAGGTGTATTTGAACCTTCCAAATGGCTACACACATTTGAAAATTCAAATTGCATTTATAATATGATTAAAATAGTGTCATATAATAGGTTACCCTGCCCTACAGTGTCAAATGACATTTAATTGTTAGATAAAGGATACTTTCCTGTGCGATTGAACTCAATACCAAAATGTGTCCAAAGGTCTTTGATATACAATTAATGTTGCCTCATATGTTTGGACCCCATGTGTATGAAGTTCAATTGATACAAATGAAGGGTGATGCTACACAAACTGAACATTGTTAACTGTATGTTCACAGTAACTAGACTTCATCAGTCAGATTCTGTACACAGAGATACTGCATTCACAAGAAAATGTGCACAGCAAATCCCCACATCATGTTCTATGATCACAGAGATTTGCCCCTCAGAACTACAGAACCTAAAAATGTTTAATTACAGTTGGAATGTCTTTGAAGTGTGAGCTAGGATTTGTAGCCGGTGTGATTTGTGGCACACAGATCAATTGAAGCCTTTTTTAAGTCCAGCCAAGAACAAGGTGGTGGTGTTTTAACACAGCTTCCATGACGTCTGGGACTGTCAACCTTCATTTCATGAGCCCAAGACCAGAAGGAGAAATCCTGAGGATTAGAGAGAGACACATTTATGTTCTTGGTGAGAGAAACCAGTTTGTTCGATGCAGGTAAAATAAACACGCTGGGCACATTTGAGGTTTCTTTAAAACTTCAAAGTTCCTTTGATTCCAGTTAAACATAGATTATGGCTGCTTCTGTTTAAACAGAGATAAAAGAGAGCAACAGTGGAAAGGGCTAGCAGAGGTCGAGATTATATAACATGTCCCGGCACAGGCTGCTCTCTGCTCTCTGGATGTTTGGAGCGATCAACATCAACACAGCTGGCCTGCAGATGATGGTAGCTGGAGTGAGTCATGTTGAAATCATAGCTGTATAACACTGTGTGTAATAGTTTAAACTGTGGGGACTTCTACATATAAGAAATGATGCAGCCGACTGTAATAATAACATGATATACACAAAAGATATATCATATATTTAAATGGTTGAACAAATCCCAGATATGGGCCAAAACACAAAATCATCTCTCTGTTCCAGTGGTCTGCGTCTACATTCATCTAACATGTTCCAAACAGATGATTTCCACACACACTCACACACACACAAAACAGAATGACTGACAAGTAGCCATCTTTATATAGTTCATATATTTCCTCAAGCAGGTAAAGAACGGCCTCTGTGTTGATGGATGGTAGATGGTTCCTTCATCTGATCAAAATTAAAATGTGTCCAAATTTGTGCTTTTGATCAAGTGCCAGCATCAGCTCTGCTTATTCCTAATTCACAAATATTGTCATGTTTAAATACTAACATCGTGAATATGCTAAACTGTAAAGTGAGTTGACTTAGTCACTGGGAACATTTGGCTCAACACACTGCTGCACAGTGGGCTGTATTGGTCGGGACATATTGTGTGAAGTGAGACAGTGTGACAAGAAATCCAAGGAGACCAGTTGGACTAACCAATGATTGTGTCTTAAGGCTCCACAGCACTGCACAAGTTCTTGTAATAATCAAGCAGGACTTGACTGTCCTGCATCATTTCCACTATTTACCTTTCATCATGGCGACTAAGAGCTAAAGAGCAGATATATGATCAACATGAAAAAGCAGTCTAGCCGGAATGTGAGTTGCATGTGGTTGGCCAGAACATCGTCTTGGTGGATGGCATCACATTGCTCTGTAAATAAAGCAATCCAGGTTCAATTATTTTGCTGGACACCAAGGACATGCAGTCCTCAGGTTGGTTTGAAAACAGCTTAAGTTTTATAACATAGTGCTGTTTTTGGTCTGAATACCTGTCAAGGGTTCCCAGGGGCTGAACTGATTGATGAACACTGCTGATTTAGATATTCTTACAGATATTCTATTATTATGTATCTGAGGATAGTCTTAGAGGCAAAGTCATGGGGTCATGTAAATAAAGAAGGGTTCATTCGCCAGGGAGTGTGGATGTATTTTAGTTCATGACAATATGCCAAGAAGTATCTTAGAGTTAAAAGTTGGATGGACAGATCAACCGACCCTCTTCCCAATGGCAGTATTTGTGACAATAGAGCAATTGGTGATAATTGTCCCACTCTTGCTTCACTCAGTGTTTGAGGGTTGAGTACGGCTGGGTTTCAGGGGTGGGGTTGCAGTGGCAGACAGCCTGGCTCTTCTCAGGAAACCAAGGCAGGCAGGGAGTGGTTCCTCTTTCCTTATCTCCTTTCCTGTCCTCCACTATGATCATCGCAGTGTTTACACCCTTCGCAGCTCACACTGACTGGGGATCAGATTAGCAGTTCACACAGTCATCAATCAGCTTGAACAGACCCCACAGACCTCACATCCCTCCTGCTGGATACACACTCTTCAGATGGATTGTTGGGCTTTCATAGACCATTTCCTCAGCAATAAGAAAGAGGGCCATCAAAGACTGGACCACTGGGTGTGGCTGCAATACACAAACACAGCTATATACTTTTCATGTTGGTGAAGTAACTACGGGATAGTGTTGTTTTTATTTTTATATTGGATTCTGGAAGGGGAAAAAAGTATTTGATTTACAGGCCAAAACAGGAGGAAAACTTGCCACAACTCAAGCCCTTACTTGATCAAAAGGGATGGAATTGATTGGCCCACAGCTCCTCAGGGCAGTTTCCTCACGATCCTGGATTAGTAACCGTAACAGTTAAAGTTACAGGCAAAAATGTAACTACAAATTATAAACATGTGGCGGACATTGAGAAATTGTCTCCACGGGCCATTCTGGTCCCTGACCTGATCATTTGAGACCCCTGGTTGAGTGTTAAGTCACATGATCAGATGCCTGATTCCATTCAGATTTCCATTTCTACATATGAGCAGATCTGAAAAATGGGCTGTTCACCCCAGAGAGAAAGTTTTTTTTCTTAAGTCTTGCTGTCTTTAGTTCTCAGTACGTTTTGTGGCCTCTTTCTGAATCTCTCTGATGTGGATTTTAATACTTTACTTTCAGATATCCGCCTAACTGATTCTTTTCATCTGTATTAGAGCTTTGTCAAGGCACTGCTGGGCTGCTTCTCATTAAAAGCTTGCCAATCGGGAGACGTTTCGTTTTCACCAAGTTAGCAGAGTTTCTTGAGCAAATGGTATTATTCAGTCAAATCCGATCCAATCAACCACGTGCTGACATATCCTGTGCTATTTGGTGAGTGAATGAGATTGAATCAATGAAGGGAGGTATGGCACAAACCGAAACAGTCACAGTGTTCTGAAGATGAGCTGCAGCTGACAGACTGTGGTTTCGGTTTGTGAGCAGCTCTTCTCCAACACACCATCAAGGCCAACAACCTAACCTTTCAGTGCTGTGCCATGTCATAACACTTGCACTGCACCATGGTGGGTCAACTGCTCACTGCTGTTCATATCATGGCTCCGAACATTTACTTCCTCTATGATGGAAAATGCCTACATGGCTCAAATGACCCCTGTTCTGCCTACTCTTTAGAGTCTTGTCTTGTTGAGATTGTGAAAACATCAGGGTGCTCCAGGCAACATGGATGTTTGCTGGTTGTCAGAAATCCATGGTCACATTAATAACTTAAAATCTGTTTCCAGCTCAGTCAGATCACTGAAACCAAATAATTTCTGGTTCTTTAACTGGTTCTATTGAGTTTTTTTTAAATTTATTTTGGTTCTAACAAGAGAACCCACCCATGTTTCCACAAGTTTTGAGCAGAACCGTTGTGCTCTCGAGGTTGCATAATACATCTAGCTAAACAATCAGACACACACTGATAATTCAATCAGGAGAGACTTGATTCACAATTTAACGATGTTTATTTTGACAAACACACACAAGTAAAGTGAATATTTATAGTCTTTGGCATTTTAGACCCCTGTGTGATGTCATCAGGATTAGAAGGGGGTGGAGCAGAACATCAAACAGGAATACCCCCCGGGGTCTAGACACTGGTGGTGGTTGATCAGTCAATAGTTTGTTTGGATGGCCCATATTATGAGCATAGTCCTATTGGACTTCCCTAAGTGTGACATCCTCTGCCCTTAACCCTCAACAAGAGTAAGGAAAAACTACAAAACCCCTTTTGACGGGGAAAACGTAGAAACCTCAGGAAGAGCCGCATGCGAGGGATCCCTCTCCCAGGATGGACAGAAGTGCAATGGATGCCACGAGTAATAGGTATATTGTTTAGGCAGTCTGTAGATTTTTTAATCTGCAATCAGCTGCCACCATGGTCCACGATCCGTTGTCATGATCCACTGATACTATTGGGATCCTCATCATGGTCCATGATCGCTGTCAAAACGATGTGGGATTTAAACAGTACATACAATCAGTTGAGGTCGGGATCCGGAAGAGGTGATGAAATTCTCTCAAGACTGGAGGAGATTGGGGTGGAGGAGGGGTTATGAGAGTCACTGAAAGACGGCTGACTGCGGAAGAGAGGAGAAGGGATTTTTAAAGTTTGACAGCTGCTGAATGACTGGCTGAAAGAGACCGCGCAGACCTGATTGGATATTTAGGAACGCCCATGATCAGCTGATCAGTATGCAGGTTAAGTCCTCCTGTGGGCGTTCCTGATGTTTAGGACCGCCCACAATCAGCTGATCAGTATGCAGGTTTAAGTCTTCCTGACTGAACTTACGCTAAGCTTCATCACTACCTGAAAACCTGCTATTTTTTGGTTCTAGCTCGGAATTTGGTCAAAATGCTCCGAATGGTTAAAAATGATTATGATTTCTGTTAATGACTGCATTAACAGAAATTGAACCTTTTCCATGTTGGTAGTAAAGGGGCATAAGATGGTCTAAATAGTTTATATCAGTTTAATAGGAAAAATATTCAAAACTACAATCTCTGGAATGGACCAGATTTATTTTCTAATAAAAGACAAATACCTTGCACACATACACTTGTGTAACCTGGTAGAGATGATGTGTTTGTGTCGAAGCTGTTCCCTCTGCTGACTTATAAATCAACTGCTAATCAGTCCTGGATCAAAGTGAAGAGTTGCGACCAGTGTGTGTGTGTGTCCTGTGTGTAATCCAGATCAGGCCAGCTGATGTGAATGTTTGGCGACAAGTGACCCGTGAAACCCTCTGTCACTGTGCTGAAGCTGTATTGGTCATATCCTGCAGCCAAGGGCCATGGGAGGAGGGCGGGGCTCAACCTGGCATGCCACCCTGCCCATTGTGAGCTTTGTGCAATGGAAAATATAGTGTCGCTGGTCAGGAGCCACATTGGTGTAAAGGAAGGATGCTGCTGATATGAGGGGGGCATCAGAAAGCTCTGTGCATAGTCAGCCCTAATGAGGATTTGAACTTTTCTATGTATCATTATTATTCGGATACCCCCATAAACCATGGTGATGAAATATAGATCAAAACAATACAATGTTTTCCTTCCCACTTTATGCAAGGATCCAACAGTTGCAAACTTATTAGAATTGGCATGAATAACTTCTCATTTTAAATTCATTTTGAGGTGGTTGGACTCAGCTGAGCATGCTGGGAAGCCAGCCTGCCCACATATTTCATTTTTTCTCTGAAACAGCTATGGTATGTGTCACTTTCAACCCCATTATTCCTGGCTGGATGGCCAGGAGGCATAGTGTGCATGGAACTGTACCAAATGACTAAGCCTCCAGCCCACTAGAAAAAAAATCTAACAGAAATCAGACCTTAACAGTTTGTGTGCTCCCTCCATCCCCCCCCCCCCCTCCTCATACTCCATAATCTCCTTCCTCCATGTGCTTGTGCCTGGTATTGTTCTCAAAGCAGACCCCGTCTGAGCCAGAGCTGCCCTCACTACTCTGAAAACACACTGAGCACAGCTCCCAGAACTAACAGTGCACCACAAACTGACACATGTCAGAGCTGCTGCTTTCTGTACCATCCAAAGAAACTGTACAGAATTCACACCAAACTGCATTCAGACGATTGAGAATTCAATGTGTCCCTGCTGGCTCGGACACATAATTCAGGACGATCTTAATCCTGTGGATCATTTTGTGAATTTGTGCTGCACGGACCTCATGTAAATTGAATTCACTGTAACCTCACTCAACTGTATGTTGACTCCATTTGTCTGGAAAGACTGTTTTTGGAACACGTTAAACATTTGTTTGTTTAATATTCACATATTAAGGAGCTTTTACAAATCCCAAGAAATTTGTAGGTTTCACATCGCCAGCGAATAAGCCAGGTGCATGAAACTAGCATGGGAATGTAACCCTCTGTATGCTGTATGCCTTGTGCTGATAATTTTGATGAGTCATAGTGAAATTGTCCAGATTAATTTATATCCTTATATTTGTATTGTAAAAAAAAGCTATACCTATTTATCAACACGTGAGGATGCATAATATTTAATGTTATATGTTGATATGAGGTAAGAGCCAATCACGGTTAGTTGATGAATTTATGGGAATAGTGTTGAAACTTCATTTCGGCTTCATGTAGTCTGGATTTAATAGTTTGTCATGAAATACAATTATTGTGGGGTCTTAATGAAATTTTGGGGATTTTGGCAAACAACAGTGAGACAAACCATTGCAGAGATTACAGCTAAAAAGTGCTGGTGAGTGTCAAAGTCAATTCTCACAAGTTATGTTTGTGAACCAACTCTAAAAACCTGAGTTAAGCAACATTGAAATGCCACTGGCTGCTGAAAAGGGCAGAGTCATGTTTTTTCAGGTGCTGGAATATATTATGGATTATTATGTTTCAATCTTTCTATACAAAACAGAACAAATTTCCAGATTAAGCAAAGTAAATGGGATTCTTAAAAGTTCCTTTTGAGCACATCTGCTCAAGGTCCACTTACTCCCTTTTTTTGAGACTGTGACAAGTAATCAAACTCAGTCTACTGATAATAATGATACAATGTTATATTCAGAAAAACTCGTAGGCAGACCTTGAGTTTAGATATTTTTATTCTGGTTAAAATGCTCATTTCAAGATCAAGAGTTAAATTAGGCTCAATTCGAATGGATTTCTTGATCACAGAGGTTCAACAAAATTGCGACAAAATGTTTTAACCACAATCTAACAATTATCTTTATCTAATTCTTTTGGCAACCGTGGGGGTAAACTGTAGAAAATTTGGCTTTTAAGCAACAGTGTCTTAAATCTCTAAGGATTAGCAGATAATATAAATAGATGCAGTGTTTTGTCCCTCATTAGCTTTCGTTTGAATATTCATATTGCAACAAGCTTATGTTCCGGGCGCTGAGAGGATAAAGTGGTGCACAGTGTAGGAGAAAGTCACCTCGTTTTCCTTAGAAAGCAGCCCCGACTCTTTTGCTGTGTCAGTTACACATACACCAACATGTGGAGAGGAAACCTGGAGCCTGGTGGACTCTGAGCTGATCAAGAGCACCGGTGAGATAAAGAAACAAAAACAGTCGCTGTGTCACCAGCCTGTTGTTGCTTTTATTCCAAGTGAACAAAGTGGATCAAAACACATAAATATCAAACCCCTGCCAAACAGAGTGGGGGAGTGAAATCTGGGAACAGTAAGATGTGTAAAACGCTTCCTTTGAAGCAATGTTTCACCTCTTTCACTTCTAGAATCACAATTCTTGTCAGTGTCCATTTGAGGTTCGGGACAAGGACCACTAAAGTGCATTCAGGCGCGGGCTCAGCGTGGTCAGATAGGTGAGACTGGCTCGGACACCAGCCTGTATCTGAGGACGGACACTCGACAGGGGACTATTCCTGCTGGGCCAGCTGAGCCTGTCGATTAACACGTTTACACATCCACAAGACACACGTACATGGAGCGATGTTGGTGATGAAGTCACAGCTTCTCCCAGCAGCCAATCATTCTCTCCTGTTACAGCCACGAGGAGACAACTGGTGGCTCGTACACTGTTTTTAAAATCATCTATTTTGTATTGACCTGTTATTCATTTATCTAATTAGCCAACTACAAAATCTTTCATCACAGTTTATAATTGTTTATTATTCGTTATTTACATGACTTAAAAACTGAAACATAGACTATAACAGAGGCAAGTGAGTGAAACTGAATCTATGATTGACAAATGCAGTTATATTAAATCAGACTGATGGTTATTGATAGCTAACTACAGAGGATTAATGCAGAATCACTGTAAACAGCAGTGTTAGGTTATACCAATGTTATGTGGTGAGCTCACTATTGTTAGCTACGGAATGTTGACTTGCAGGGAGGGCAAACTAATGTTAGCGCACTAGCTAATTTTACATAATATATTGCAAATGATGAAAATGGGTTTCAAATCCAGGCTGCTGAATGTTAAATTCATACTACTCAATCTTTCAGCAGATAGATTCAGATTTAAGTATCATTACGAGCATTTTAGTCTTTTATTTATGAAAAACAAATGTATGGATGCATATGTTTATACATATAACATTTGATCAAGTTATGTTATGTTGAAAATTAGCCAGCTGACACACTACCAATACTACATGTTTAGGGGCAATAATTAAGGTTTTCAAGTTTAATCCTGATAATATATCAGGTGATATATTAACAACTTCAAGCTTCTTTGGCATCTAACTGACTTTAAACTGTGTAACTTTCAATCATCAACCACAACTAAGGTCATGTACTGGTACAGAGCAACTAGCAGCCTTGTACTAATAAAAAACCGAGCAGTGTGTCTGCACTGCACTCTGATCTTTTGTTGCAACTGTCAGTGAAAATAAAATGGACTCTCCTTCCCCTCACTGCTGTTTACTTCATGTCGGAGTTGAGTGACGAGTTTAAAAACAAGTGTTTCTTCACTCTGAAGGACTGACACCAAAACCCTGACATTTAACACCGATGTGTTGTGAAGACTTTCTGCTGTGGCTGTGCTCAGATTAGTCAATTGTTGTGCATCACTGTATTTAGTACACCACCATCAATCTTCATGTAAACTTCTGGACTCACACTGTAACATGGATACAAAATACTGTCACTTTACTGCAGGGGTGTAATGAGCATTTACTCCCATGACTGTGACAAAAAGTCACTTGCTGTGTACTATGTGAGTATTTTGGGTAATGTTATTCTTAAGTATTGTACTTTGATACTTTAGGGACTTCACAGTGAATGCGGCTCAAATAATGACATTCAGACAAGTGAATACAACAACAAATCCACTGACTGTCATAGCTTCCTGTCAAGAGGAGACCATAGATCACTATGCTGCTTAGCAATGTAGCGCTGTGTGCGTGTGTACTACACAGTCAGGGAGGACTGCGCACACTTTCTTTTTGTTAATCTTACATGTATTTGTTGAGCTTATATTGTTAATATTGCTTTTGGTCATAGTGATGCTTTATTCTGCTGTTTCTACTTGGATTTATGGAAACCTGCCATATATTTTCATTTATTGATCTTCATTATTGTTTAATATTCTGAGTTTTGTCCTCTTTTTTCTGGATTATTCTAGTAAGGCCATAGGAAGGTGTAATCTGTGTCTTTAAAGAAGGAATGTATCACAAGGGCTCTGTATCGTTCTGATAAGGGAACAGTGTATATGCCTTTCTACCTTAAAGCTATAACGCTCTTTAAAGTCCCTCTGACCTACTCAATCTGAGTACACAAGTTAACAGTACTTTCACTTAAGTACAACTATCCAGTACTCTGTCCACCCCAGCTACACTGGCGTTTGCCACTTTGATGTTTATTTTATTTTTTTCAAATATGGCTCAATCTGTAATCTTAACTCAAGCTTTGACTAAATACAAATTCAAAGACTGGAGAAGCAGCATGTGTTTTAACAAATTACATAAAACAGAAAAGTCAGAGCTCATTGTCCCTCACTAAGACTTCAGTGTAAACTTCATAGTTTGCTTCTGTATAGCATAATACTGTACTGCCTTTACGGGAGAGTCCACGGGGCAAAAATCAATCCCACGGTCCTCCTCTGGAGCCAAACGATGGCTGACTCCAACAGTTCCACGGGAATGCTCAAACTCAGCTGGGCAGACTTGAGAGGGGAAGCCTAACTGGACAGGAATAGTTTTGTCTCTTTTCTTAGCAAACACAATAAACTTTTCTCATGTTGCCTCAGAATCCTGCTCACATGTTGTAGTTCCCACTCTCAGCACATCATCTCTTCTTCTTCTTCTGTTGCCGCAGCATCTTCCTCCTCTTCATGATCATGGCGTGCAGCTTCTGCAGACCTTCCTGCAGCCCCTCGCCAATGATAGCACAGGCGGGCTGTAGGTGCCAGGGTGTGGCCGTGCTGAGCTCGCCCAGAGCCAACATACTCTCCATCTCAGCCAGACTGAGCGAGTTCCTCAGATCCTGCTTGTTAGCCACCACCAGAACTGGCACGCCCTGGTTCTCTGCCAGCCGCGTGATCTTGTGCAGCTCCGTCTTGGCCTCCTCTATGCGCTCCGCATCCACAGAGTCCACCACGAACACGATGCCATCTGCACAGCGCGTGTAAGACCGCCACAGCGGCCGCAGCTTCTCCTGGCCTCCGACATCCCAGAAGTGGAAGGACGCCGTCCGTCGACTGCCTTTGATTGACACTTTGATCTTCTCTGTGTTAAAACCCTTGGTTGGGACAGTGTTCACGAACTCATTGAAGCGCAGACGATAAAGCACGGTGGTCTTGCCCGCACAGTCCAGTCCTAAAATGACAATGTGAAGAGCCTGGAAGGAAGGGAGGCATGGGAGGAGAGAGTGATGGTCCGATAATCCGTTCCCCATCTTGGCACACACAGCAGGAGAAGCCTCCACCAAAATATTCAGCACGCCGGCTTTTATTCCCCCGGGGGACTGCAGCTCTCAAGCCTGGCGGGGTCAACACAGTATGCATAATGAGTCAAAGCACACAAACACCCACCACCCCATTGCTTCACAAAAGACCAAGCACCCCACAAGTAACTAAACCCCCATCTCCCTTCACACTACACATCCTCACATTATTCTGGCAGAGAGATGAATAAGAAAATAAAAGATGAATGAGAAATAAAACAGCAAGGTGGATAACAGCTCATTTGCACATGTAGCGCCACAGCAGCCACCAGGGATTTCATAGGCTAATTTCTATTCAGCCTGTGAATCACTTAACAACAGGATGGAGGCTTTTGAATTTCAGTGAAATCTCAGATTGAGTTCATCATCCAGTCTTCAGGGACAGATCAGAGGAGGGCTGTTCTTACAACAGCAGCACAGCACTCTGACAGGGAGGAATACAGTGGCTTTAAAAAGGAAAAGAAGATGTTGCTCGGCAACACACACTGACTTGTCTCCTATATGCGGGGAGGATAAAGCGAATTTCAATTACAAATGTTATTTAAATTAATAAATCCTTGCCTATCTGCGGACACACACATTTGGTCAATCATAATTCAACAATAATAATGATAATCAACATTTAACTGCAATAAATTAACGACTTTCTCCGTTGGTGTGCTGCGTGTCTGTGGAGGGAGACCGAGGATTGCGTTAACAGGTGAATTGCCACAATAAGTGGAAACTGGACACTTAATAATAATAAAGACAAATCAATGTTTCTTGGTGTAGCCTAATAGATTTAATCCGAATTAAACGATGGAGCAAATGTGTCTACTCACAGAAAACACGACGGATGAAGCCGCCTAATTTAGGAGCCTGGCTCTGTGCTAAAACCAGAGCTCAGGCTCCATTCGAGGCTGTGATGCCAACAAGTGTTAAAAACCCACACCAGTCACATTGGCTTTACTGGGCCCAGTGTTGGTGACAGTTAGATTTCATGACACGAGGCGTGACAGTAACATGACAACACAGACAACAGGTTTGTTTCATTAAAGGAACATTTCATTCTAGCTGCTTAAATATAAATATATTAAATACATATTTTAACAGCAGACATGCTTTTCTACACTGAAGGCACATTTCAGAGTTATCATCACAGGAAACTTACCAGCACGATGTTGATGTTAATCCATGACACACAGACAGCGTGTCCAGGCTCTGCTGTGTCTCTGATCATGTCCTCACGTCAACTGAGGCTGCTCATCTGGAGACTCTCTCTCCTCCACAGCAGCGTCCAGCTGGCAGAGTGCAACCCACCACTTCCGTCACTGCTTTTCAAAATAAACTACGACTTATGCAATAGCTAAATAGGAGCCATTGAACTCCAAGTGCCGTGAACTGTCATATCATTATTGTATTTTATTCTATTGTTATTTTATTATTTTATACATTTCTATCGATCTTATTGGTATTATTTATTTTGTATCATTTTTTATCATTTTACTCATTCAACTTAATTCATTATTAATATTTATAAAAATGTGATCCTTTCTTTTACCTCTATTAATCTCTCTACCTCTTTGTTTGTAATGCCCCGGTACAGCATCTTGAATCTAGCACTGTGTATGAAATGTGGTTTATAAATAAAACTGCCTTGCCGTTACTCGTTTTATTTATTAATTTGGTCAAACTACTGTGAAAAGAGGGCGGAAAAAACTCACAGCTGACCAACTTGATTTGTCCATAAAATATAGCACTTATCCAATTCATTTTTTTATTATTTATTGAAATTTATTTTTAAATACAATTTAATGTCATGACATAGCACAACAACTCATTAAACTTTAAGTATTTATTGGTCTCATATTTATTGTTTGTGTTTTTATTGGTTGTGTGTCCTCTGTTGTATTTTTAACTAGTTGTTCCTGTAAATTTGCACTTGCACAATGACAATAAAGGCTCTCTATTCTACTCTATTCTATATACACTGTTTACTGACCTGTTGTTTCACATGGTCTTTTATGTATAGAGATATGTCTACCTTTGTAAGGATCAGACAAAAATAAGTTTTTTCCATCTGTTTTTTGGTTGTGGGGTTTCTAAAATAGTCCTCCCAGAGCAGATGGAAATTACACAATTCAAGCATATACACATTAATACACATTTATTCAACAATTATTGTTTGAATCTGGAAAAGACTCGAGCACATTTGCTCCACTATGTGGGGTGCATTCCATTTTTGATTCCATTGTTTCATTCAATATATAATCTAACTATGCCATAACTTCTTGTGGTAGACACCATGTGCTTTTCAGCCATATGCTTTTATTGTGACGGAATGATGATTATATTTCCGGTTGTATTCTTCCTGACAGTGGTTGACTTGATGCCGCTACATTTCGCGGTCTGATTGGTTTGTGGACAACGCCTGCCGCGGCCACGCGCACAATTCAAGCACACGCTCACGCACGTCACCTGTTTCTCTCACTCAAAAACACGGCAACCTCCTAAAAAGCACTGGAATAAACCAAGACCCTTTTTTTATCTTTTCTATTTTCAAACAGTTTATTTTAATAACACATTTATTTCAATCCAAAAATACTCTCACCAGCTGCACTTATAATGCTGCCACCAATTAACACATTTTATGTCATTAAACAGAAATGTAAAAATGATTTGTGGTTATGTACTGGAGCTTTATTAGTTTATACTGTAGTCAGGCTGTTTTAGTTAAAGAACTTCACCAGGTGTTGGATCAGACGTGAACTCACACTGGTCTTAATGTTGGACTTTTACAGACCAGTCACATACAGATGAGACACTCACCTGTTGAGAGAGACTGTTAAAGTGCCATCAACACAGGAAATAGGCTGTTACCCCTAAATCTGTCAGACAGTAATCCCAGACAAGTGAATGAAAGGTGACACGATACACAGTCTGCATACAGAGCCCACATAGTAGTAATGTGTTTTTCGATTTAACTTGATGAAATTAAAAGATCAAAGAATCATCAAAAATCCCATCGGTTCATCAAAGATTAAAACAAACGGTACTAGCTTTGATTTTGCTTGAAATAATGGAGGTTTCACAAAGACAGCACAGCTTTATTTTTACCAGAGAAATATTTTCATGTTGCACAGTGACCTCATGTGGCAATAAGAGGTCAAGACAATGAAAGTGTTTGTAATATGACTTTTTCTATCTATATCTATTTTTTCTATTTGGCCTTTATATTCCTTTCGGAACATAGGCCATTGATGAATTGTTTCCACCCTCGTCTGTCTTGAGCCATCCTCTCCAGCTGTTTCCACGTCAGCCCCTTCTTCTTGAATTCCTGCTCTGTGCTCCTTCTCCAGGTGTTTTTGGGTCGTCCTCTACCCCGTTTGCCTTGTGGGTTCCATGTCAGTGCCTGTTTTGTTATTGCTGTTGTGTTTCTTCGTAGTGTGTGTCCAATCCAGCTCCATTTTCTCCTTAACAGCTGTATATCTACTGTTTCTTGTTTTGTGCATTCCCACAGGTTGATGTTGCTAATTGTGTTTGGCCAGAAGACTCCAAGGATGCGTCTTAGGCAGTGGTTTATGAAGGTTTGCAGTTTGTTCGTGGTGGTTCTCCAGGTTTCGGAGCCATAGAGCGGCACGGTTTTAACGTTGGAGTTGAAGATTGAAGATTTGAAGCTTCGTCTTGAGGGAGACTTTTCCAAATTTTGTTTAAGATGTTGAATGTTGTTCTTGCTTTCCCAATTCTTGTCTCCACGTCCTCCTCTGTCCCCCATATGACTTTTTAAGAGGTATATATTAGGGTGGTTTTGTGAACCTCTGGCTATAGATTCAGAAGAGAAAATGTTTCTTGATTGTGTGTGACACGGAAGTTTGAGTTTTCTATTTTAAGTATGTATCTACATTTTCACAGAAGTAGGCGTTGAGTCAGGTGAAATAATCGAATCATGATATTTATTCAGTCCTCCCTTTTTGCTTTCAAAAATAATCTCAAAAGTTTTTTCTGCCAACTGGAGGGACATGCCAGTGCTGGTTGTGTTTGATTGACAGCAGCTAGCTGGCTGTCGGAGTGCCAGTGTGTAGTATTTATGGAGATCTATTGGTAGACATGGAATATAATAATCCTGATAATGTTTACGTTAGTTGATAATAAATTGAGTAAGTTGTTCATTTTCATTAGCTGAGAATGAGTCCTTTATATCGACATCAGGAGCAGCTAGGTCCTCATCGAGGAACTTTTACGTGTCTATGTTATCTGAAGACCACTGTTGGATCTCTTCTATGCTAGGTAGGGGAGGATGGGGCGAGGAGTGAAGCCATCACTAATTACACTAATACAGTTTAACAGTCTTAAATGTAAAGGTCACATGGAAGAAGTAGGAGAGCAGTTATTGCCACATTGTTTGAAATGGAGACGTTATAACCATTCCGTTTCTGAAACTAAATGCAAACTCAAACACAGAGACAGTAGATGATTATCAAAGGAATCACTGTAATTCAGGGAGTGTGTTCTAAGGGTTCAACGTCAGAGGCAGGGACTGACAGAGTACAGGAGGCAGCTGAGTAAGGTTGATTTGAGAAGAGGCAATGGCTCAGCAGAACGGGAGGCTGATCCACAAACTGGCAAGGAATGACAACCGAGGACTGGTCTACACTAAGTGTTAAAAATCAAAAAGTCAGACAGGCCAAAACAATGACGCAGTTACCCATATTTGCTTCCTGATTGGTTTAGATCAGTCACAACTCAACAACCAGTGCTGAATGTGAAGCTTACTAACACTGTCAGTATAGTTCCACCTTGTCGTCGCGCCAAGAAATGAAGTCCCTGCTCTTAATTTTTTACATTGCTGAATTTTCTGCAACTAAGCAAATAACTGGAGAGTAGACAATCTGCTGCCTGTTCACTCCAACATGTGCATAAACATGAATGGTCTCGTGAAACAGGCATGTTCGTGAAGACAGAGATTATTTCTGATATGGAGCTAAAACACTCGTCTGAATGGTGATCTTTTATTGTTACAAAATGAAAACGCATTAGTGCAGACGCAGCATGTCTGACAGCAGTAGAACTGGAGGAGACGACCAGAGGCACAGGAAAGCTAAATTAAAAGACAAGCGATGCAGGAAGCAAACCATCAAAGGCAAAGACACTGGCCTGGACTTCTGTATGTAATTGGTGACTGGACGATCTGCAGTCTGGACTGGAAGTCTGGCGAATGAGGTGGGTGTTTGTAATGTAGAACCTTGGAGTGTTAAAGCAGTGGGAGAGGCGGTAGCCACGTCCAGCAGAATACACACACACAGAGACAGACTGTGGACAAACATGACACAGAGGAAAGATAATAGACACAGAGAGTTTCATACTAAAGGTAGCATAACAGTGGACACATGTAAACCAACTTGCTCTGTCATGGGCAGAAGGGGAGTAAGGACTATACCAGCTTGTGGTTCCGTCCTGCTTCACACATTGCTGCAGCCGGGCCGCTCCTCAGCTGTGTAGCCGGCAAACAGGTTCATTTTGTTTGTTTGGTGTCTAATTCAACAAGCTGAGGTGTAGGTTAAAGGGATAGATCTGAGGTACTGCAGGAGTAACTGCGGCTATCACAAGTTCTCGCGATACTCACAAGTTCCCGTGATAACTGCAGCAGTAAGGAGGAAGAAAACAGCTGACATTTAGGTTAAAAACACGATGTAAATGACGCCATTTCAAGTTTAATTTGAATGCGTGTGGAGACATTTTATGTTTTTTTGTTGTTGTTTTTATACGTTTAAAGAAGTGGTCACCATTAACTTAATTTGTATTGGATTTGGCTGCAACGCTGTTTACCCCTGAAACTCCAAAAGTGTTTTGTGGACTCACACACTTCACCCACCCCTCCACCGGCATAGTGCTGAGTAGATAATGAGTGTATTTTCATTTTTGGGTGAAAAATATGTGTTATGTGTTTGGAAGTTAGATAGGACAGAGACTTCAGTAGGGAAGCTAATTTTGGTTGTTGTGTAGCAGACTGCTGTGGGGCTCAATCTAAGCTGTATGATCTGCTCATACACAGATGCAGTAACCAACGGTTCTGTTAAACTAATGCTAAACGATCATGATCCTATGTACAGTACATATACAGTGAGCATCATAGCAGACATTCAGACTTTTCCCTGGAAAGGCCCAGTTGCTCCTGTTTACACCAACTCTGGCTCTGTTCTATTCAAGACTCCCAGTCACTAGGGTTGGGCAATAAAACAAAACCAATGATTATCGTAATGCAACTTTTATCAATAGCAATATAACAAATATTTATAGATGTATTGCTTATGCATTGTGCAAGCACAGTAAGGAGGTCTAACACATAATTGATCTACCTCAGACTTGTAAAATGTGTTGCTTTTTATGTAATCCTCTGCTCATAAAGACAACCCCTCCTCAGGAGTAAAAATAATAAGAAATAATAATGTGACATTCATTGCGATAATTATGGATATCGACTGTAATTTTTGGTCATATCGTACAGCTCTACCAGTCATTAATTTTATTATTTAACTGTCTTTTTCTTGCCGTGAACCTTCAGAATGTCTGGGTGTTTTCTTTTCTGATGCAGTTGTTTAGTAAACACACTGTTCTCCAGTTAGAGACAACCTGTACCTGTAGCACCACTCAGGTTAATAATCACCTGTTGGCACGGACTATTTCATTTTTTAACAATTACTTGTCCTCACATCAGAGGTGAACATTGGACTAAAAGCTGAAAATGTTATTGGCATGTTTTTGAAATGAGAGAAAACAAGAAGAGAGAACAGGCAAGAAAAAAAACTGCAAGCTTTTTTGGCAGTAGAGGCTGCGTCATAACTCGTCAAGTATGAAACAAACAAGATTAGGCATGGGAACAATGTCTGCCTTGACAGCAACATTCATAGAATCACTTTCTCTTTAGCAAATAGTCTTCAAAGTAAAAGCACAACTTAGTTGTGTTCATGCTATTATTTGTGACTCACAAATAACAAGGAATAATTCAGAAGTAGCTCTGAAGCATTAACACAGGCCAGGCAAACCGGCACATTTAGAACAGGCACTAAATTCATTAAAGGTTAAAAAATACACTGCAAGGCTTTTGTGTGTGATCATATATCAATATACATTATAACAGCAAGCAATCATTTCTTAATAACATTGCCAAGAAAAGATTGATAATTTTAATTCTTGCATTCATTTGTTTTGACACACTGATTATATAAAGGATGATATTTCAGTGGAACTGGGTGGAACAGTACATCTGCATTAAAGGGTCATAGACTTCAAACTCCAGCTGACTGAGTCCCAGTGGGTGGGGTCCCAGGCCAGGAACCACCCTGTGAAGGTGGGGGGCTCATGGCCTTGTTTCACCACCACCACAGGAGTAAGGTTGTCGCGGACACTCGGGTCAGTCTCAATGTACTGTTTGGCTGCAGAGGAGACACAGTTTCACATGTTAGTAGTGACCCCGTGTGGCGGTAGCAGGTAGTTGAAATTGGGCTGATATGTCTTTCCATGATATACATTTTAGATTGTGGAGGACTCAGAATGCTGTTCACACACAGGTTTAAAACAACACATTCATTCCAACAGAAAACAAGTATGAATGATCAGTTTCTGTTGCTCACAGAAACACTATTAAACCTAATGCAGTTCTAAAGAAAGGATAAACTTCCAACATCTCACCAGATTTGACAGATTCACTCTTCTCCACCTCGTTGGCGTCCTTACCAATCCAGACAAACACCTGCAACAGGGAGTCTGCATGTTAGAGATCGGTTTGCCCAACAATACTGGTCCAACATGTCTTACAGACGTGAGTACCTGATCCCAGACGTCCAGCAGCATCACATCATCTTCAGCCAGGTCATCCTGTGTGAACTCTTCAGGAACCTCGTCAATCTGCACACAACACGATGACACTGGTTACAATATTATCCCCCCTACATCCCATTTAACACCGCTGTAGTGTCTAACACAGATTGAAGTGGGATTCACATGATCGCATGAGGAATATAGCAGGAAGCTTTAATGTTGTGGAGAAATGTGCCTCGAAAATAAGGATTTAAGTTAAGTTTTTAAGAGTGGGTTGTAATGTGTGCAAAAGAAACATTTAACATCATATTATTACAAGAAGCAGAAACAGCAAATCAAAGCAGTTAAGTCAAGACTCATCAAAATGGAGGATAACCGCATGTAAAGAGAGAATAATGTGGTTCAAATACTTACTATGAACCTGCCGGTCTTGTTGGAGCATCCAAACAGACGAGGAGGGTGAGTCATAGTCTGACTCTCTAGTCTGTCTGAGGTCTGGTACTCTGTCTTCCCCCCTAGTGCATCCCAGAATTCATCTGCAACAGAAAAATACATCCTGTGACATTTTAGAAGTCAGAGTCAAAGGGAGGCTGTATAACCCGATGACCATATCACTGCAAACGTGACTGCTGCAGTTTCAGATGTAGTTTGAGATTTGATCCATTTTCTGCAGGGGATGATGAGCAACAGACAAAACACATGGCTTTTGGAGATGAAAAAAAAAGATACTATAGATATTACATGTTATACTAAAGTCAAAATTTGACTCAAAAACTAAATAAACTCTCTTTCTCTCTCTGTGTGTGTGTGTGTGCTCCAGGTATTAATCATGTTGTGGGAACGTAAATCGGTTTACAGTCACATTATGGAGAGTTCTCTTCCTCATGGGGAGAAAGATCATCTCACCATAAATGACATTACATTTTAAGGTGAAGACATGTTTTAAGGTAAGGTTTAGGTTTAGGTTTAGGTTTAGATTCAGGTCTAGGTTAGGTTAGCGTAAGGGTTGGGGTTAAGCTAGTAGTAACAATGGTTAAGGTTAGGGTCTGTAGGAAATCAATGTAAGTCAATATAATGTCCTCTGAAGACAACTGTGTGTTTGTGTGTGTGTGTGTGTGTGTGTGTGTGTGTGAGAGGTCCAGGTGTTACTATGTTGTTTGAAACAAAGTCTGTTAAAACAGTCATATTATAAGGACTTCTTTTCTGTGTATCATCTGTTCACATGCAGATGCAGTATTGTATGTAGTTCCATCCCTAATAAAGTAAACAGACAACATACATGACAAACACAAGTCAAATGTGGATTATGACCTGGTTCACTTCCTTCCATGATGCTGTTGCTGCTGCACTTGAGCTCTTTGTTTATGTACTTGGCTCCATTTACTTCTTCTTCACTGGACCCTTTGCCCTTCCATAGGTAGCCCCGCCCATCAGCCATCTTCAGGAGGAAGGCGTCGTTCGAGTTGAGACTCGTCGCTCTGGCATCAACCTGAAGCATACGTGAATTTTAGCATGATTAAATTCAATTACGGGTGCCTGTGGTGAATACAGTCCATACAGCAGGAAAATCCTCACCTCTGCGATCCTGCTGATGGTTGCCAGATTCTGGCGTACCTGAAAAAGTCGGGTTGGAGGTGGTGGGGCCTGGCCCCCGAGGCGGGACGTACCATTCTTATAAACAATGAGGGGATTGTTTTTGAAGAGACAGAGCAGATGGGGAGGCTCTTTACCTTGGCACACTCTGACCTGAAGCCGCAAAACAAATATCTCTGTGACAGATACCCATTGTGCAACATTACGAAATGCTGATGTTTAGCAGGTTGTGTTTCTCATGGGCATCATCTTGAGCTGTCGGTTGTTCATACTACATGTATCTAATCTCCCCTCATCTTCAGACTGTGGTTGAAACAGAGGTGAACAACAATGCTCTGCCAGAACCTTTTCGTTGCTTGAAAAAAATTCAGACAAAAAGTTCCTTTTCATCGTAACATGGCTTAAGTTAACTTTATCATTATGATAATATTTGCTGATTAGCACTCAACCCAAAGTACAGCTAAGATTGATAGGAATGTCCTTGCACTATAAGAAAAGTCAGGAGTTACCAAGTTACCGCTAACTTATTGCAACTTTATCAAGTTACAATGGATGGTTAATTACATATTATTGGCCAGTGAGCCCAGTACACAAGACAAACAATATACTATTATAACAAGATACATAATATTTGTATAATGTAATATGTTCATAATACTGGGTTGTTATGTTAATCAGCAAACGCAGCAATATGTTTCCATAGTCTTCACCAGGAAAAGGGATAGCAGGCATCCTTTGCATGTGCTGTTCATTTTCACTTCATACAGGTTGTACCTGAACTGCAGACCCTCCAAGTGAACGATCCAGTTCTACAGTCAGGAACGCTGAGGCTGTTAGCTCATCCAAAGTGCAGCTGGCTCCCTGCCTACAAGCCACAAGGAGACATTAATACTGGATGTTTAGAACACACAGTAAACTTACAAGTGCACTAATCAAACTTTACAAGTGCACTAATCAATAATTCAAATGACCAGTGAGTCAAGTGAGTATCTGTAATGTAAAAGGAGTCTCTTGTGGTGAAGAATCCAGATCATTATCCCTAAGGCTGCAGTTAGAGTTAAAAAGTGCTGTTTGTACTTCTTTGGTGTAAAACCTCTGAGAGGCTCACTGTAGACTACATGCACAGCACCACACCGCTAATGAAGTTAGTGACTACCGAGAGAACACAGTGGAGCGTTCAGTGAATATCCCTTGTACGTTAGAAGGTCTTCTGCACAATTTAAGTTACCAAATGCCATTAGATGTTAGCAGGGGTTAGCGGCCAACATCGGATGTGAGGGAAATAACTTCAGTTGTGCTCCTTAGCATCATCAAGTGTTTTGGCCTTGTAATCAATGATACAGGCCGAACTTAAGGGTACACTGAGACTAAAGGTAAATCTGAATACTATGAAAGCCCAGTGGCCCGCTCAGTGGATCAGACATCATTACCTCTATTCCTTTTTAAACTAAACACTGCCCCATTTTAGAACATAGGACAAGATGGAGAATATCCATGGTATGTTCTACCACACCAATTAATGCCTACCACCAGTTGACGTTATCGGATGTTAGTGACCAACAGCAGATGCAAAAAGGCGACTGGTTGCTAATCCATTAGCAATATATGAATTGTAGTACTGTTTTAAGGCTGCAGTAATTTGTATATGTGTTGTTAAAACAAATAACGAAGATTAAAACAAACAAAAAAATATTAAAACAGATTTTTCTTTGGATAAAATTTATGATAATTCTCTCTGGGTTTCCCACTGATAGTGACACCTTTTTCTAACTCAATTTATTATTATAAAGGTTCTGCTTTGTGAAGCTTTTAGGACTGATATTAGAAAAGTCAGAACCTATCAAATAGGTTGTGTAAACACGACAGATGAACCAACATGAAAGCAGGAGCTGAGCATTAGAGTGTATCACAGAGGCAATCACATCTCACTGTGACCAAACCAGCTCAGTATTTATCTGGTGGTGTTGTACCAGGTGTAGATGATCTGCCTCTTCCCGTAAGTGTACAGGATGATGTAACAGTCTCCACCGTAGAACTGTCCGTAGCTCTTTGTGTCAACTGGGACTCTGCCACTGCTCTCCACCCTCCAGATCTGCAAGAAACAAAAAGCACAAATTAAGCATAATGTAAAATTTAGTGGTGGTCACCTGGTCATATCATATAAAGACATCAAACTCTAAACTATTTGGATTGTTGCTGGAAGATGCAATGTTCTTTTCTCTGAGGCTAGATGTTCTTCAAGCTAGTCTTCAGGTACTGCTGACCTCACAGACACTGAGATATAATCAGTTAAACAGTATAGGGTTTCCATCCATCCATCATCTAAAGTGCTTATCAGCGCATATTTGAGAGCCCATCCCAGCTGATATAAGTCAAGAGATGGGATACACTCTGTACAGGATTGATATCACAGGGCTGAGACTTGGAGGCTAACACCCATTCACACTCACACACCCATGGAGAATTTAGATCCACCAATTATCGATTGATAAGAGTAACTAGGGCAATATCTGTTTTTGTTTGAAAATGCATCAACTTTGTTACAAATACGCCTGTCTTCCACACTACTCCGAAGTTTTAGACCTGTTTAAAGTTTGGAAACGCTGTTGGCCTCGTTTTAGTTTGAAAACTCCAAGGCTATGTTATAGTCATTACAAGATATACGTTTTCAGACGTGTTAGTATGGACGGGTATTAAAACTGACACAGAGCCAAAACACAGAGATCTTTTTACTTTGAAAACAAAACTTTTAAAACTAAAATGTATGTAGCTTAATCAACCTGCAGTTGGTGGAGACCAAACCAGAGCTCATAGGAGAGTGACTGAGTCCAATATTATGAATATTGGACATATTCTTCAGAGCAACACCTTAATAAATGAAAGCGTTGGTCTGGCCCTCGCAGTCCGCACGTCTCAGGGTGTGCTGTGGCTGCAGTGTAGTGTAGGTTGGTTTACCTGTCTTGGTATTCCGTTATGTGTTTGCACAGTGCATAAAGGAGTTAAATGTCACATCCTGTTGAGGTGTGCATCCTGTTGCTAGTAGGTGCTACGATTATGTAAAATGTTGTCATTTACAGTAAATGTGGTCACGCCAGTTCATCAAACATGTTAAGTCTTGTGAAGATTGGACAATGTATGGTCAAATTAGTGGAACTTCCTCTTGGGTTATGGTTCTTTGAAGGAAAACCTAAGATTCGCACAAATTTCACGAATGAAACTTCCACATTATCCCACTTACATCTTCAATATCTTTTGATTGCACTAAGTTGATAAGATTATTCAGTAGGAGGAGTTCATGAAAGTAGAATGCCAGCAAATAGCCAAAACCAAGCAGGAATTGTACATTACAATTAAAATCGGCAACTTCCTGTTCAATTTAGGGTACTTAATAAACATTTTAAAAATACAAATCAACTTGCGCATGCTAATGGGGTTTCTTTGCTGAAATTTTATAGGGGGGCGCTATCGAGCCATTTTGACACATCCATATACAACACCCATATTGTAAGTAAATGTTTGTCATTTCTGGTGTGTCTGATGAGTTTTGTGACTTTTTGAGCATGTTTAGCCTCCAGAAGATGTGATCAATTGTAAAAACTAAACATAAACCTTCAGCGCATTACCATGGCAACAGCATTCAAAGAAAATGCACAAGATCTATCTTTGACCATGTCCAAAATTTAAGCTGGAGGTGGTCAACCTGCTAGGAAGATTACATCACAGTACAAAACATGTAATTTTTTGTTGCCAGTAGGGGTTGCACTAACTATGGTTGAACAACTTCCTGTTTCACGCAGAAACATTGAAATTCGATGCACCACCAGGGACACGCCTGCTGACAAAAACTCACAAAGAGCACAATGTGTGTGAATCGCCAAAAATGACCACTTAATCCAGTCTTCATTTCTTGCGCATCTGAATTTTGGGCATTGTTTAGGCTGCCAAATATGTGATTCATTGGGAAGTGAAAAAATGATTCTTTGTAATTCAATAGTCATTGCAGCAGTAGCTGCTCTGGCCCCTTAGCCCAGAGAGCCTTGTGCCAGTCATGACTGCAAGTCATAGATGGTAAATGGTCTGTATTTATAAAAACTTAGTCTTGATGACCACTCAAAGCACTTTACAGTACCATGCCATTCACCCATTCACACACACATTCATATAGTGCATCTATGTGCAGCACTTTCTCTATGAGAATAGAGGCAATTTTGGAGTTCAGGTTCAGGACGACCACTCTATCCTGCTATCCATTCACCAGTATGTCATTAAATGTAGCAACGTCAACCACACAGCATTGGGACGGTTCTGACCTGTGTGTCTCCACTCCCATTATCCACCATGTTGTACTTGGCTGCCATGTGGTGGGACTCATGGAGCTTAGAGGCATCAAAATCCACCTGCTGGATCTTTGCGATTCTTTCCTTGACAGACACCTTCCCGAAACCCTCACTTTGATCTCTGTCCTTCCAGACCAGGAAGAACTGCTTGAACATGGGAGTCTCACCTCCCTCTGGCAGCACCTGGATCTGTAGGACCATCAGCAGCGACACTTTTAACAATAGATCTGCTTGAAATTTCACAAAAGGAAACATGGTGAAATAATAGAAATACAGTAGAAAAGTGAACCTGTGTGTTTGCGGGGTAGCCCATCTGTTTGATGAAGCCCTCAGCTGTTTTCATGGCCTCTTTTCTTTCACTGGGGTTGGCTTTATGCCCTGTGGAGATAAATGAGGTGAGATCATTGTTGATATGACAAACCCAAACAGCCAATCTGCAGTCACAAGGACAACAAGCCATTCAAAGGGAAGGAGGAAGTGAAAATGTCCGATCACCTTTCCATACAAATATCATGTTGTTTTTGCCATGATCCAGGATGAAGCATTCATCTGATAGCAAGTCACTCTGGACAAATGGGTTTTCCTCTCTCACAGCTGTAACTTTCATGGATCCTGATGCATCTGATACCTGACAAACACGACAGTGAGCTCATTCGAGAACCACCTGTAAAAACATCTGACATCTCCAAAACATTTGATGTTTAGAGGCATATATGAGTGATCTGAATTACAACTATGAATAGTCCAGACCTGTCTGAGCAAACAATGGCTTATAGATTTTCATTTGACTTGATAGGATGAATCACTTTATATTACCTGACAAATGTAGGAAGTGTAATTATTAAGGAAGATTGTTGTGCCAAGATTCTTTAGTTAAAATTGTGTGTGTGTGTGTTTGTGTGTACTCTATACCATGTAAAGTTTAGCCATTTTCCTGTTGGACATGTCAGCCACATCATCATCTTCATCTCCCTCTGCCAACTCTGGCTTGACTCCAAGGACCTGTTGTGACAAATCATAACTTATCACAAGACATTAATCCATCTAAGATAACCCGTTAAAATACATTGACACAGAATATATTACAGCGGTGGTTACTATGAAGTAAACCACAAAGCCAAATGGAAAATATTTGGTGAATAAAGAAATTCACTATAGTGCTTAATTGCAAAAACAGTATCAGCCGTCACATGCCTGTTCGTGGTGAGTGGCATAAGATAAGGTAGGATTTACAGGATGCTTACAGGAAAAATAAAGATTGAGACAACTTCTATGAGCATTTGAAATTCAGGATGTGGTTAGCCTAGCTTAGCATAAGGACTTGAGGCAGGGAACCATAGCTCTGTGTGAATTCTGAAGACATATGAACGCATACATTTAGTACTTAATCTATACAAAAGAAAACATTTTAGGGGAGAAAAGTTATTTCATGGCAAACTATTTTCCTAAAATTTAGTTCTAAAAACAGTTTCGACACTGGTAAATGTATTTTTACATGTTTAGTTCGACCAGCCGCTCCAGACTTTTTGCTAAAGACATTGTTAAATTTAACCTGAGGATCAGAGCATGGTTGTTTGGGTCGTCTCGCTGGTTTTTCGAAAACTAACATCTAGCTTCTTCCAGATCTGATGGTGTTCCTGAGTGGATTGAGTTTACAAAAGCTTAAGTGAACCTTTTAAGAGTATTTTGGTCAAACAGAACTCCATCTGCTGAGGAAGCCTGAGATGTGGCTGAGGTCAATACCTTTCATTCCGAATATTCACAGTCCTGTCTCTGAACTTACAACAGAGTGACCTTAGACTCACATCAGTTAATGTGGATGGTTCACTTCCCTCTTCTATGAACACCACTTCAGGGCGGCCATTTCTCTCGTTGTCACGGATTCCTCTGGCCACTTGTGCTGCCTTCAGTTTTTCAAAGTGGTTACACTTGGACCCACACCACTGATAGATCTTCTAAAGGGATGTAAGCGCACAGGCAGACAGGGAATCACTAGAAACATTAACTTGTTAACATTAACTTATCTAAAAAATCATTTAGATCAACCATCCGTCTGCAAACATGTTACAATTTTATATTTAACACTGTGTCCTGACATTTCCAAGGTCAACAATGAAGCAGTCTCCACTATTAAAGCTGGACCAGCTGAAGGGGACCTGGGTGGCCCTGACCACGCGCCGGCCCTTGATGTGGAGGAGTCTCTGAGCTGAAACGTCATTGGTGACCACATGGTGGAATCCTGAGGCAACACCTCCTGTCTGAGGGGAAGAAAAAACAAAATGCTTTTAGCTTTCTCACAGTTTTCTTTAGACTCCAACTTCCCCTTATGGCCCAAGAGTCACTGTTCCCTGTAGTCAAGAGTGATGCTGTAATGGAATTAATGGGGGGGGGGAAAAGCTGTGCTTCAACCTTAATTCAAACTTTAATAAACATAATGTTAATGATTTTTGCATTTAAGATGAAGATAGTTATTAATTTGTGGTGATCTATGAACTTAATGATTCTGCTTAAACTTGGAAAAAAGTTTCCCCGCAGCTTTACTTGACAAAGCTTAAAGAGCACCCAAGTGGCCATTCCAACCCAATGAAATATTCCAAACAAGAGTTAGCATTTTAATCCATTTTCCAATAAAAAACAATTATTTCTCTATTTGTTGAGAACATGCTCAATATGAGACTAAATGGATACATCAAGTAGTGTAGCTGTGATCCTCCTCTCACTTATAGAAATTAGACAGAAAATATTGGGTCCATCCAGGACAGTTTTACATGCTTACAAAGCAGCCACAGAATTATACTTCAGCATGTTAGTGGTCCATTTTCACACAAGCACACTGGCTCTAAGTGGCCAAACAACTTGGTAGGCTAAGCAATGGCTTTTGATGGATGCAACAAACATGTTACAATTTTGATTGAAAAATGCTGTTAGGTTGACTATTGGTATTTCCAGTTTACTATCTTTTCTTAGCATCCTAATATTTGCTTATTAGTACTAAACACAGATTACAGCAGGCTCTGATGGGAATGAAAAATCATTTTGCAGGTTGTCATCAACCAAAGGACAAACTTAAGTTTGAATCTGATAATGGAAGTAGAGTAGAATTTGGGGGAACCCCAAACTTTTGCTATTTATCCTGAAGGGGTTGTGAATGTTTGTGATCCGTTTAATGTTTTTTGAGAGATCAAAGTGGAGGACTGACAAACCCTGGAACCTGCTGCTACCTGTGTGGCAAAAAGTTGTGTTGCTGCATACTACATCTAGTCATGTCTTCATGAGTATGTTCAGTCCCTCAATAATTGTGGAATAAAGTAAAGTCCCACTTAAGTTGTCGAGATCTGAATCTGTGCTGTTTTTCATGAACTTTGATCATGAGGAAAATTTCTCAGTAACTAATGTCTAGACTGCCACATTTTGTGTGAGAATTGATGGTCCCAAAAGAAGGATTCCTGATGTGTTGGCGATCCTATGACCTTTCCTTTAACAACACCATCAGACACAAATCTTGGAGCATATCAGATGTAATGGACGGATTGCCATAAAAAGGTAAAGGGTGAACCCTGATGAACATTGTATCTGTTCAAGTGGGGCATTAGCCTTATCGGTAAAAAGGTTCAGTCACAGCTAAACACATTTCTCAGTTGACGCTATTTTAAGAATAAATTGGATACATACTTGGTAAGTGATTCCTCCCTTGAAGTAGCTGGTGAAGGCTGTTGATTCAACCCCCTGCAGTTCTCTGTACTGCACCGCCTTTCCACCCAGGTAGTCGTCCAGCTGCACAGTGAAGATGGCTGCAGCGGCGCTCTCATCCTGACTGCACTCCTTTCCTTTAAAGACCAAACACAGGCTCACTCAGAAACAATTATGTAGACATATCGATTCTGTCACATTTATATGAGAATCTGCTCCTCTTCTGTCTCACTGGGCAACACTGATGACAATAATCAGATTCCTCCTGAGATGTAGTGAATATGAGAAGCTGATTTCTTGTATTTAAGACACAAAACTTTGTTACTTTTGGTAGGAATAAAAACAGCTGGTGTTCAAGCAGAGTTAACAGATTAATTGGTCACACACTTTAATTGAGCAACCTAACAGGGTTTGACAAAGCTGCACTGTCATAATGGAGATGGAAAGTATTGTGAAATAACAGGAACATTACTCATCGTGACAAAACCAGAAATTCAAACAGAAACAAATATGTCTCAGTATTTTGGTTACCACAGCACTTAGTTACTTCCTTAAACACAAAGACGTTATGGAGCTATGTGCTCACCATGCAGCATCAGATTCAGTCCAAAGCTTAAAAACCTACCACCACCGCCAAAAAACACCAAATACTCTGCTGTGTCTATTTTCTACTCAATAAGAAAAACATACATGGGGATGGGGCATTGTGATGGGTGGTCAATGGGTGCATGTGTACCCAAAAGGCTTCATTCAGAATATTAACATTTTTGAAAAAAACTAAGATAAAGTATTAAATTATATGCCAAAATTACTTAATTTCCAATTCTCTGTCTTAATGAGTATGATAAACTCTCCCTCAGTTTGTTAGTAGACACACGGAAACCATTCAACTTATCCATAAAAGATATATGTTGCTCATTAGTGTAAACTTTTTTTATAGGAATGATGATGCAGTTTTTCCATTGATCTGATTGGTCAGTCATCAGGCTGTTGTCAGATTTTAATGCGATCCTCTGAAGTTGGGGGGAGGTTAGCCAGGTAGCATGTGTTACTAAGGTGACCGATCTGGTTAACAGTGAGCCAGTTCTCTGGTACCTGGAAAACCTGAGTTAAAGGTTCAGTGTGTAGAATTGAGTTTGAAATTTGTATGTTGCAGCTGAATACCCCTAACCCTCCCCTTCCAAACATGAACGAGAACCTGTGGTAGCCTTCAGTTGTGAGAAAAACTCAAAAGGTGTTTAGTTTGTCCATTTGGCCTACTGTAAAAATTCTAGGCTAAAGAAAACTAGAATTCATACAATTTAGATGATTACACACTCGTGACAACATCAGTAGGATTATTTTCTGCAATTAGACACCGAACTGAAATGGTTTGGTTGGTTTTGTATTTATATAGCGCTTTTCTAGTCTTGATGACCACTCAAAGCTCTTTACAATACAGTTTTGCATTCACCCATTCACACAGTGCATCTATTAGCAGCACATTGTTGTTCTATGAGGGGCAATTCGGGGGTTCAGCATCTTGCCCGAGGACACTTGGCATGCAGATGGGGAAGACTGGGGATTGAACTGCCGACCTTCAGGTTGGAGGATGACCGCTCTACCCCTCAGCCACAGCCGCCCCATAAATGAATCAGGAAAACATCAGTTTAATTTAATTTTAAAGGATCAGTGTGTAAGATTTAGACAGTTAATTTTGTATTGCCTGCAGGCCACCGTAGATTTGAATGCATACACTAATGGGGAGAGTGAGGGATTCAGATAGTTCCTCACCATTGGATGTCACTAAATCCCATAAACACTGGTGCTGTGAATAAAGTCAAGAATTCTCAATGACTATTAGATTTCTTTTTCCAATTTAGTGTTATCAATTTGAGATGTTGAGACTGTGGGGTAGGATGGGTGCGTTTACAATGGTCATTGTAAAGATGAGGGATACCTCTTTTTTCTTTTTTTATCTCCTTTCGAGAAGTATCTTAGGGATCATACTCTATCAACTAAAGAGTACAAAAATAAATTAAAAATAACTAGCTTTAAATTACTTGTGGAAAAGTCATTTAATTTAATGAATGAATCTTTTATAATTGTGAAAAATATTTTGTGTGAGATTCACTCATCTGAAGTTTTAAGAGAAAAAGGAGAAATGAAGATGCAGAAACATAAGATACTAGTGGGTTGTGGGTGACTGCTGTTTCTGCTCAGTTGCATTTACACCAGCTGTGGGCAAAGTGTTTGGTCTTCCTGTGTGACTACACACAGGAAGGAAGTGTGCATCACCATTTGCATGATGGTTATTGATTGATGCTGATGGGTTCTTAGACTGAAGACAAGAGCAAGTGAACATCTTGGCTGTATTGATGTTATTCTCCCAGAGGTAATGGAGAGATTTTCAGTACTGTAGGAAGGAAACACTCTTACTTCGCACATTTATCTGGACAATTTTCACCTTTTTTTCTGTTTTTTACATTTACGGTTCTTTTTTTAAACGTTTACATCGTAGAGTGTCATTAAGAAAATGTATTTATATCCAATGTATTAAACAACAGGTTTCGCTACCTCCACCCAACCAAAAAAGGCACAAAAAAAACATTTTCCTGCCATTGCTGAGGTTGAAAGTGTCCCTTTACTGACCGACTGTTGTATTGCATTTCCATGAGGTTGGAGAAGACAGATACCCCATGAGTAAAAAATATTAGGTTCAATATTTAACATAGTGCACAACATTTGCATCTTTTAAGTCTGGCAAACACCCATATCTTCCAAATTCAACGTCCCCTCATTGTAACAAAGGCTTTCTGTGTCAAATTTCAACCTGGGGTGAACATGATGACAACACCATCATTCTGATGCCCCACATCTAATGTAGTCTTGGTGTAGCAGATAATGTTCCCACTCTTAAAAAACACTCACACCGTACTTGTGGTGTCTTGTGAGCATAAGTGAGGAGGTTTCATTACTCAGCGCTTTTTCCCTCTGATGAATTTAACCATATGTTCTTCGCACATCCAGTTTCCTGATCATAGTCAGGATCATAAGACCACAGCACACACGCCATACAAAATGAGTCACTGCTTCCTCGCCCCCGGAGACAGAGAGCAAGGTCAATACAAACAACATCTGTAGCAGGGGTCACATCAGCATTCCACATGTCACTTTACACATTACTTTTAAAACTATGTGTGTCTGAAGTGCCGATGAGGAATGACAATTCGCGAAAGTGCCCGAGCCATAACCGCATCTGGTGACGTTGACTCACCATTTCTGATAAACTGAAGGTAAACCTTTTAGAAAAACACAATTGTAGCAATAATTACACAGACAGAGGTTTGGTTTAGTTTAGTTTCAACAGCAACATTTTTTTGAAACATCAAATATCTCATTTTTAAAGATATTGTTACAGACAGAAACTAATGACCCTGAAAAAAAGCTTTTCAGGCTAAACTCAGTGAAAGTGTGATGTGTCCAAGTGTTGTTTTGTGCTCCTGGCTAAGTGGTGTGTGTTCTTTGTGCTGGAGCAGTCAGGGTCAGAAAAAAATATGCTGCCTGTTGCATGTAATCTTAAATTGGAGGCAAGGGACATGAAAAACAACATCTTCTCCTGTTCATGTTTCCATCTCCTCACAGTAGACACTACAGCTGTTTTCAGACATGAACTGTGGAGAATGTCCGCAGAATTGGGTGTGGACTTTCCCCCAGAGTTTGCCTTTCACACATGACGTCACGTTGATGTCTTCTACGTGTAAGGCACCTCTTTTTCATCAGCCCATCCGGAGAATGTCTGGAGATTTTCTGCAGTTCAGTGTCTGAAAGCAGCTTAAATGCCCTGTGCCACGTCTACATCACTTCTGCTTTGGTGGGTTTTCAGGAAACCGCTGCAGAGTTTCCATGTTCATTTCAGCCTCACTACTTCTGAGTCACCTCGAATCAGATGATGTCAAAAGAATTGCTCACTGATAATACAGGAGCCCATTAACTGATCTTTTATGGACTTTTTCTCTTCTGATTCAGGTGTTAGTTCCTGAACCATATATTTAAACATATGCCCATATGCTGAAGAAATAAACTAATCATCTTGTTTGACCTGGAGACAGAGTGCCTTAGCCTTTCCCCTCACAGCTGTTTGCTCTGTTCAATATCTGAATACTTCTGGAATCTTATTTTTGTACTTCTACCTTCACTAAAGAGCTCCTGTCATGCAGTCAGTAAACTACAGTAAATGTCTTTGGATCAGATGGGATGTTTGACATGGACCTGTCCAGGACTAACACTGTAACGATAGACTGTAACACATGGAGGTGTCTCATGTGAAAAACACATTGTAAAAATTGCACACATTTCAAAAAAGGATTTTGTGACCTGTCTTCAAAACTAAAGCCACACATACTAAGTACAACAAAATGTAAGAATAGAGCCCCACAAATGAACATTTCGGTTTTCCAAATTGCTCTTCTTTAACATTGCCTAAAAACAAATAAAATTGTATTACATGTGCATGATCTTTATACAAGAAGTCATTTTTTGTTTTGTTTTGTACTGCAAATAAGTGATGCGAGCACTTTTCCACTGAAAGTAACACAGTACACACAGTCTGCACTTGTTCTAACACACGGACCCGGAGCTGATCTGCGTTCAAAGTAAACACACTGTAAAAACAGCTCACAGGACACTTGTCAGTGTGTTGTTTTGTCACTCTGACTACACACCAAGGATCAGTGAGTGAGTGAGCAGTCAAACTGGAAATGCCAACATCAAAGTTTGCCTTAGCTGCAGACATCACTTGTTGGTAGAAATGTTGCTGAAATTTCAACCTGAGTCACTGAAGATTGACTCCAGCAGGACTGCATGAAGATCATTTCTTCAACATCTCCATGTTGCATTTCTTTAGATGAGTCTGAGGAAGCTGCTGTCTCAACCTGGAGGACATTTTCCAAACTAATTTGCTCCCATTGCTTCCTAATGGCCTTAAATGCTTTTAGGTCTGAGTGTCACTCATTTCCCTTCTTCTGAGAGAGTGGAAAAAGAAGTGGACCCAGAAGAGAAGGTCCAGGAACACTTACCCAGCCAGTAGTGCAGGTGGTAGGAGAAGCAGTTTCTCTGTTCAACAGTGCTGAGAATCACATAAGCATCTCCGGTGTAAAAGTTTCCATGTAAGCTCTCGGACACAGGGACCAGCTCTAGGTTTTCGATCCTCCAAATCTGCAGCCCGGTTGCCTTGCCTGCATTGGTGAACTCTTTGTGGTGGAGCACCATGTCTGCCGCTGCTGTAAGGCTCTGAGGACGAGTGAGGATCCCTGCTGAGGAGAGAGGAGGGTGGTAGGAAAGGGAACACACTGCTGCTCTGTGTTCTAAGCACTGACTGACTGAGTCTGTAGCGGGAGTGTTTCTCCATGCCTTTACACACACACACTGGGTGTGTCCACTGCCTGCCAAAATACACACACCAGCATCCTCAAATACAGATTAATGAATTGAGAAGTACAAGCACTTATACAACTACCATTGATTTGCTTGTGAATGAGTAAAAATAAATAAATTAGTTTTTATTCTTATAGTAAATTTATTTATTGTTATTTGTTCATAATGTATATAATTAGAACAGAAATTGTTATGCAACCAAAGCTGTCTAAGGAGCCAACATGTATTGATTAAAGACTTTTTTGGAGCCACATGAGGGTAGCAGCATTGATTATAACCTTGACAACACTTAGCTATTACCTTTAAATCAAATCATTAATGCTGACTCCCAAAAGTAAAATTAAAACATTTTAATCGCCCCTGGTGGTTGGCTGCAGTATAGGTCATAAACCCTCCTCCAAACTAAAAAGTACACGTCAAATATTTTTTTCTCAAAGATTGTTTGCAATAAAAACTTGGTGAAACATGGGTGGTTGACAGCTGAGACTGACTTGTGATTGGTCAAGCGTGTGCATCATTGACCCTGTTCAAACTGCTAAGTATGAGACAGACACTCCCACTTTTATTTATGGCAAATTGGTATTGATTTACTTTTTTAAAAAAAAAATCTAATGTGATTGGTCAACCCTTGACACCGTCTCAGATACATATGATGTCACTGAGTTACTTCTGCTACGAGCTGACCAGCAAAGATACGGCCACTTCAAGTGGAGCTGCAGCAAATTCTGTAATTTCTTTACAAAAACACCTTTTCACAAGGCACTCACTCTACATGCCGAAGTGTCCTTGGGCAAGATGCTGAACCCTGAATTGCCCCTCATAGAACAACAAAGTGCTGCTAATAGATGCACTGTATGAATGTATGGGTGAATGTAAAACTGTACTGTAAAGAGCTTTGAGTGGTCATCAAGACTAGAAAAGCGCTATATAAATACAAAACCATTTACTACTGTTTTCTGTGCACTTAGCTGATGCAACCTCAAAGTTCCACCTCCTGTTGACCTTTATTTGTGCAACTGTGTGCTGGGTTTGATTCCTATTTCTGTAACAGTGATGCCAGACAGCAGACGGTTCCCGTCTGCTTTCTGTTTTGTTTCCTGTTTATCACATTGTATAAAAAACCCTCCTCTTTAACTACTCGTTGTTGCACTCTGAGCAGTGTTGCTGACTGTGTAACCATCTGCAGAGCTAATAATTAAACCTCTAAGACAACTCCGGTGTGAGAAACTCATTATTTCAAATCTCATGATAAATTTCCACGACAAACTTGGCGTCACAAACAGGATCCCTTGAAAGATCATCTGGACCCTAGAAGTCTTCGGTGGTTGGCCACCCGGGAGAGAAAAATCTTCTGCCTCTACCTTTGACATTTAAGAGACGAGAGGACCGAAGTGACTGGGGTTCCGGACCGTCTTCACAGGGATCCAAAGACCTCTCTTTGGTCATCTTATATCTGGTGAGATGTTGAAATTCAGATTTTTCATGACTGCTTAGAGGATTTCTCAAATAGAAAATCAAACAGACATAGGAAATAACACGTTTATGGTTTTATTTGGAACGGGTGTATTAGTCATTGTCTCTGGATTATTGTTGTTAATGGTGTTTATCTGACCCATCCTCATGGCAATCATCCTAGTTGAAGGCATTTTTCCTGTTTTCCCGGAGAAAGAAACAAGGATTCGTGGAGACGTACGCGTCTTAAATTGAGTGTTCAAGGGAAATTGTAGATGTGCACGATTTCATACACTTAATTGATAAGGATGGGAAACCAGGGAAGTCAGGGACTTCCGGACCCAGAGGGCCCGATTGTGGACTCTATGATTGCAAGCGTGGGGACGGGAAAGTGTGACATTTCTTCCAATATGGTCCAGAGACTTTGCTTTTCCTCATAATGGATCACATAGATCTCTGTATCCTCCATTTACAGGGTGTGGCGGTCCTCTGCTCAACGCCTGCTTTCCTCCTCCCCAACGAAAAATACCCTCCTCAATATGATGCAGTGACAAGACCAGACTCTAGCAACCAACGAAGAGTCAGTCACTGACTATCTGACCTGTCTGACCGGCACAGCAGCATCCCTGTCCCTCCGCAACTGGGTGACCAACCGGGTGCTTATGAAACACATCTGAAACAGGCCTTCCTGAATGGTCTGCTCCCTCCACTACAGAACTTTGACTGCTGACTGAAATACAGGAAGTGAGGGGGGAGCGGGCAGAGAGAAGATGACTTGCCTACCCACAGAGGTGCAGAAAAAGGGAAGTGAAACACACACACACACACACACACACACACACACACACAATAATTATGTTTTTAAGAAAATGCCTCAACTCGAACTGTGTGTTAACGGTCACAAACTCAATTTCATGGTCAACTCTGGTGTAGGTTATTCTGTGGTTAGGATGTCAGATTTGCCCACATCTCCTGAAATGAGTGGTCGCTTTATTTTCTCTCAAGGCTCAACAGCAACAGTAAAGGAAAATTTCACAAAACCTCTCCCGTGCACAGTTAAATTTGACAAACATCCCATAAGGTTTGAACATGATTTTCTGTTGTCTCGTTTATGAATCTCTGTTTACGCCTTTTCCCGATGATTCTCTGAATGTGTCCAATATTGTTCGGTTGTAGACTTATCCAATGTTTTCTCTTTTTGGACGATGGGAAGAACACACCTGTGTTGCTGAACTTCAAGTCCAGTGTTCACCACGACCTGACCTTTCTGACGAACCTCTTTCCATCTCTGACTTGACTCTGTATGTAGATGGCTCCTCCTCACGTGACCCTGTCTCTGGTACTAACTGTGTTGGTTTTTCTGTTTGTTCAGATAACGACGTTCTCCTCTCAAGTTCTCTTCCTCATCACCTCTCAGCCCAAACAGCACGGACGTATGCAAATTGGCTACTGGTAAAACACTTACAGTCTACACTTTGGGGGAATGCTGATGCTAAAGCTGCGGCTCGCCTACCACTTCCTCTTTCAAACAACAGGCTGTCACACTCACATCTGACATGTCACTTCCTCTTTCACACACACACACACACACACAGGTGGCTGTACTCACATCTGACATGTCCTCCTCTCTCTCTGCAGTACAGTCCACTGTTACACCTGGTTTACGAAAGGTTTCTCCACCTTTGCTCAAAAATACTGTCAGGCATGCGTAATCTGCGCCAGACACAATGTCGGCAGGCCAGTGGCTGTAACCAGCCAGGCAGCACACCCACCACCTACTCGACCTTTTGAACATCTGATGATGGACTTCATAAAGCTATCACCAACAGAAGGTAAATCACTGCTCAGTGATGGTCGACATGTGGTCAAAATGGGTTGAAGCCTTTCCTGCCTCAAAACAAACTGCGAGTGTGGTCACCAAGCCAGTGGTGGAGCTGTGGAACGAGAGAACGGCACACTCAAAACTAAGCTTGCAAGTGCTGTGAAGACACAGGTCTCACATGGACAAAGGTCCTGCCTCTGGTGCTGATGTACATGAGGATGAGAAAATGAACCAGGCCTAATCTTTCACCTTATGAGATTCTCTTTGCATTGTTGTCCTCTCCACTTCCGTCAACAGACTTGTGTGATAATGATGATGTTGTGTAACCTGATTTCCTCCTACACCTTCCATTTTTCTTTGTATATGCTTGCTCAATTACAGGAAAGTACTTTTTTCTTTGCACAAAAACAGCAGCGGTTACTGATTGTGTCCTCATCGCCATGCATCGTATGTTCTAGAACAGTGATTCTCAACTGGTGGGTCGCGGGCCTTTGCCTGGGCAAAAGAAAATGTCTGTAAAAAAAAAATCCTGTGCTTTTATTTTGAAGGGGATTTTTAATGCAGCGGAGTGCCGTCTATTCACACTCCTTAACAGTATTTGTTAAGGAGTGTAAATAGGATCAGTTTTGTTGGTTGTCATAGATTCAGTGAGTGAGTATTCTCAGCTAAAGCTACATAATTTGAGTCTTTTTGAAACTACTTCTCAGTAGTTGGACTTTTTTATTTCATGTTTGTGCATGAAAGCACTGTTGAGTCTGTTAAAAAAGGCTGAAGTTACTGAATTATTATGTATGTTGTATTGCCCTCTGTCCTTAAGATGCATTTTGTTTTTTAATTAAAATGCAGCTAATTGAGTGTAAAAGGGAATATTTCCCTCTCTAGCATTGCCACCTGCTGGTCGTTTTGGTTTATCATTAAACTTGTTTTTTTTTGTGTTGGCATACTGTGATATTCTGTACTATCTCAGGTTCAAACTGCACCATCTTTTCATTAAATAAATTTGAGAAGTTGAAAATTCCTCTTGGGTCATTAAGGGGTGATGGTGGGTCCCCGAAGCCAGACCAGTTGAGAACCACTGTTCTAGAACCTCTCAATGGTGGATGTTAACTCTCTACGTGCGCAAAGAACATGGGTTGAAGACTTATCGATATTCTTCTATGATTTGATCTTTGCTATTGATGTTTGTTATGGTGTTTCTTGACTAATAATTAAACCTCTAAGACAACTCCGGTCTGAGAAACTCATTATTTCAAATCTCATGATAAATTTCCACGACAAACTATTACTGCTCCTGCAATGTCACTGCCACTGACCCGTGAGGCTCATCTGATGTGTTGATGCGCAAGCGGGTTGCACAGTCTGGTAAGGCAGCAGTTGATTCAGGTGTGGACTGGGACACAGTTTACCAGATAGTTATTCCTGTTGTTTGTTTGCAGCAAGTGCTAGCATTAGCCCATGAGCATCCATGGTCTGGTCATCTAGGTGTCACTAAGACATATGACCGGATCCTGAAGCATTTCTTCTGGCCAGGAATGAAAGCTGATGTGATGAGTTTCTGTAAGACTTGCAGCACTTACCAAGTTATGGGTAAACCAAACCAGATAGTGCCTCCTACCATTTGCACCCTGTCCCTGCTGTTGGTGAGCCATTTGAGCATGTCATTGTTGACTGTGTTGGTCAGTTGACTAGACCCAAGTCTGGTAACTAGTTTTTGCTGACAGTGATGTGTATTTCAGCTCATTTTCCTGAGGCCATCCCCTTGCGAAGAGAGACAAGGGAAGGGGGAGATAAGCTGGGGGGCACAGAGGAGCAGTGACAGTATCTACCCCTCAACGGGCGCCTACAGGCGTCCTACCAGGGCGGTCCGGATGGGCAGCGTAGAAGTCCCGAAGGAGGGTGGTATCCAGGATGAGGCGCCGAGCGATCCAGGACCGCTCCTCTGGGCCGGGACCCTCCCAGACCACAAGGTACTGGAACCCCCTGCCTCGCTGCCGGACGTCCAGGATGCAGGAGACGGTGAATGCTGGATGATTGTCGATGATCCGGGTGTGTGGAGGGGGTTCGGCATGAGGGCTCAGAGGACTGGTGGAGACAGGTTTGATGAGGGATGTGTGGAAAGTGGGGTGTATTCTGAGGGCGGATGGAAGCTTGAGGCAAACTGTGACTTGGTTGATGACCTTCTCTTTCTCATAAGGGCCCACGAATCGGGGACCAACTTGCGTGATTCGACCTGGAGTGGAAGGTCCTGGGAGGACAGCCATACCTTTTGTCCTGGCATGTATGGGGGAGCGGGGATGTGCCATCCTCCCGTTCCTGGTGGCTGTGCGGACCAACGCTGCCCGAGCCTCCATCTAGATCTCACGGCAGCGGCGCAGGTGGGACTGATCTGAGGGGACGGCCACATCCTCCTCCTGAGAGGGAAAAAAAGGGGGTTGGAATCCATACATAATGGTGAATGGAGTCATACCTGTGGAAGAGCTGGTGAGGGAATTATGGGCATATTTAACCCAAGCTAGGTGGGAACTCCAGGATGAGGGATGTCGGGCAGTTACACAGCGTAGAGCCGCTTCCAAATCCTGGTTGGCCCGCTCGGTCTGCCCGTTGGTTTGGGGGTGATAACCGAAGACAAGCTGACGACGCCCCCAGCGCCCGGCAGAAAGCTCTCCACACCTGGGAGGTAAACTGGGGCCCTTGGTCAGAGAGGATATCCAGGGGTAGACCGTTTAATCTCTTAGCTGACTGAAGATAAGCCAGGTTCTTGTGATCAGTCCACACTATGAATGGATGTTCCCCTCCCTCTAACCAGTGCAGCCACTCCTCCAAAGCTAGTACCACCGCCAGTAGCTCCCGGTTAACTACATCATAATTTTGTTCAGCTGGAGATAGACGATGAGAAAAGATGAGGGTGTAATTTGCCGTCCGCCAGAGAGCGTTGGGAGAGGATGGCCCCCACCCCAGTGTCCGATGCGTCAACCTCCACCACAAACTGTAAAGAAGGGTCTGGGTGAACAAGAACTGGAGTGGTGGAGAACAGAGTTTTGAGTCTTTTGAAAGCTTTATCAGTGTCAGGAGACCATGTGGAAAGTACCATAGAGGAGGTGAGTCTTGTGAGGGGTCTGGCCACCTCACTGTAATCTCTGATTAATCTACGGTAGAAGTTTGCAAATCCCAGGAAGCGTTGTAATTGTTTTCTGGTCTCAGGAATTGGCCATTCCATCACAGCCTTCACCTTGGTGGGGTCTTCCCTGACTGGACCCCTCTCCACGATGTAGCCCAGAAAAGTAACAGACTGTGTGTGGAAAGAGCATTTCTCTGCCTTAACAAACAATCTGTTCTCCAACAGTCTCTGAAGCACCTACCTGACATGTTGTTTATGTTCTTGCAAACTCCTGGAGAAGATGAGGATATCATCTAAATACACAAACACAAATCGATTAAGCATATCACGGAGAACATCATTAACAAAATTTTGGAAAACAGCAGGGGCATTTGTGAGGCCGAACGGCATCACTCGGATCTCAAAGTGTCCCAGGGGGGTATTGAAGGCCATTTTCCACTCATCACCCTCCTTGATCCGGACCAGGTGATAAGCATTGCGGAGGTCTAATTTGGTGAAGATGCAGGCTTCATGCAGGGGCCCAAATGCTGAATCAATCAGGGAAAGTGGATACTTATTTTTAACCGTGATATTGTTGAGGGCTCGAAAGTCAATAAAGGGTCGCAGGGAGCCATCTTTCTTTTTAACAAAGAAGAAACTGGCCCCCACAGGGGATGAAGATGCAGTGATCACCAACCTTTTCAAGCATAAGATCACTTTTTAATTCCAAACGTAAGCCAAGATCTACCACCCTGATGTCTTCCAAAAACCAAACTTACAAGGGTCATATTTATTATTTTTGCAATTTCTGTAAAAGGCTGAATGTACGAGCATAAATATACACAAAGAAACAGACACACAGACAACAGACACACAGTCGCAGCCAGTGAGTCCAAAGAGTTACAGGGATTGACGGTGAAGACTGTCGAGATCAACTGGTAGATCGCAATCGACAGGTTGGCGACCACTGGTCTACTGAGTCCTCCAGCGTCTCCTGGATGTATTGTTCCATGTCAAATGCCGCATTGTCTTTAAGATTCTGCACCTCACCTTTAAGGCCATCCACAAACTTGCTCCACCATACCTTTCTGTTGTGTTTTTTATCTGCCGTGTAAGGTGACCTAGAGTGCTCTGAAAGGCGCCTATAAATAAAATGTATTATTATTATTATTATGACCTCCTTTTCGGGTTTAGATAAATTATACAACCTGCTGGAGGCAAGTGTGGGATCAAGGAGGAGTGTAATGGCACAATCATAGGGTGGATGAGGGGGTAATGTAAGGGCCTTGTCTTTACTAAACACCTCCCTCAGGTCGTAATAAACTGGAGGAACATGAGATAGGTCCGGGGGTTTGGAAGGAGGTAAGGGATGGAGACCTGGAGACGGGCAGGCTGATCTAAGGTAGTTTGAATGGCAATGACCGCATTTCCAATCGACGTGGGGATTGTGGAGCTGCAACCAGGGCTGACCCAGAACCAGGGGAGAGTGGGGTGATGTGATGACCAGGAATTGGATGATTTCTTGATGATTGCCAGAAGTGATCAGGGCCCTCCCTAGCTGCATGGGCTCCTCAATGGGTTCGTGAGAGGTAGAGCAGGGTACTATATCAGGTGCCAGTGAGCAGGGTGGGGTTCGAGAGAGTGAAGCTGAGGTTTGCAGGCGACATAAACTCTCTCGCTTTCTCTCTCTAATGCGATTGTCTAGTCTAGTGGCTAAGGAAATCCACTGCGTTGTCGGCAACAGAGCGTGTACCCTGTCGGAGCGAAAGCAAGTGACTGGCTGCCTCCTTGCCCCGAACTGGGTGGTGAAAAACCTTTTTCATCTCAGCTTGAAAATGGTCAAAAGATAAATTGAAACCCGAGTCTTGTTCCCACAGTGCCGTGGCCCACTGAGCTGGCCGACCCGAGAGGACACACACGACAAAAGCTATTTTAACTCGATCAGAATTGTACATGCGGGATTGATTATCGAACACGAGAGAGTACTGGAGCAAGAATCGCCTGCAAGACCCCAACTCACCGGAGTAGCATTCTGGTGTGGGGATGTGGGAATCCCAGGAGGCGACAACAGGGATATCCCTGGAGTTGAAATACAAAGTATTTAGATATAAAGGCCCATTCTAGGGTTGAGAAAACAACAATTCATACAATTTAGATGAAAGACACGAGTGAAAACATCACTCGAATAATTTTTTATTCAATTTCTGGCATATCCCTTTTATCTAAATCTTACACACTAGACCTTTAACTGACTTATGACACATCCATTATCATCCACACCTCTCACAGACACACACACAGCTCCGCCTACTGAACCGTCAAGAAGAGGAAGTGTCACTGAAGAGAAGCAGAGTCACTGAGGAAGTTTCTCTTGAAGTATTTTTGTCAAAAGGTTTTTACTTTTTAACCATGGTGTGTGAAAGTAATGACGTGTCTGATGAGAGGATAGGAAAGGCCCTGATCAAAGAGGTCATTGAGGAGGAGCTGAAACACATACCCTTCACCCTCCCTGCTCCCCTGAACGCCAGCTACTGCACACAGCACGTCCACACACAGCTTCTCCAAACTGCGACTTGGCCCACTGGCGACAGCTGATGCTCTGCTCAGGGTTTTTATAAGCCAAACCCTGATTTCAGAGTGGCCTCAGTTGGGCCAGTGGAGGTGCTTCAAGAGCACCCACCTGGAGGAGATGAGAGAGAGAGAAAAACACAACACGTTACGTAACACCCCCTCCCATAAGAACAAACTCCTGCCCGTTAACTGTTCACATAGTTCACACTGTTCACATACCTTACCAATTATTACACAACATCTTCACAATTGGTATGGTCTCACCCACCGGATAGCACGTCAGCTACCACATTGTCTGCTCCTCTCTTATGCTTGATCATAATGTTGTAGCTTTGGGCCAGGAGTGCCCAACGCATCAAGCACTGGTTGTTGTACATCTGGGCTAGAAAGACAAGAAGGTTATGATCGGTGTAGATTGTCACTGGGGATGAACTCGAGCCAACATACACTTCAAAATGTTGCAGGGCAAGGAGCATGGCTAATGTCTACTTCTCAATAGTGGAATAATTCAACTGATGCCGCTTGAATTTGGCTGAGAAGTAGCATACAGGGTGGCACACATCTCCACCACTGTCCTGCAACAGCACTGCACCAGCTCCCGTGGCACTGGCATCCACCTCAAGCTGGAAAGGCAGACAAATGTCAGGCACTGCCAGCACAGGAGCACTACAGAGGAGAGACTTGGCAGCCTTAAAAGCATGTTCACACTCTTCATCCCACACATACAGAACCAGAGGACTACACAACTTGGTAAGGGGAGCAACAACCACAGAGAAGTTCTTGCAAAAACAACGGTAATATCCTGCCATACCTAGAAAATGTCTAAGCTCACACCTAGTGCTGGGAACTGGTAAAGACACCACGGCTGCGACCTTTGAATCCACCGGCCGTACCTGTCCCTGACCAACCTGCTTTCCCAGGTAGGTAACAGTAGCTCTGCCAAACTCACACTTGGCCAAGTTAAGCGTCAGAGAGGCATCAGCAATGCGCTGTAAAACAGTTTTCAAACTGGAAATGTGGCTCTCCCAGTCACTGGAATAGACTACCACATCATCGAGATAAACACTACAATTTGGCACATCCCCTAACACACGCTGCATCAGGCACTGAAAAGTGGCAGGTGCATTTTTCATGCCGAAGGCCATTACATTGTATTGCATGAAAGCATCAGGGGTAACAAATGCCGAGATGTCAGCTGCACGCTGAGTCAAAGGAACTTGCCAGTAACCTTTGAGTAAATCTAACTTTGAAATGCACACAGCTGGCCCAACCCTGTCAATACAGTCATCCATGTGGGGCAAAGGAAAAGAATCTCAAACAGTAACAGCATTTACCTTGTGGAAATCAGTACAGAAACGAGGAGTTCCGTCCGACTTAGGTGCCAATAAACATGGAGAACTCCAGGGGCTGCAGCTGGGCTTGGCAAGACCATTTTCTACCAGATAGCTGACCTCTTTCTTCATGGCCTCTCTCTTAGCTAGCAGACAACAGTAAGCATGCTGTTTAATAGGGGTAGCATTACCAACATCAATATCATGCACCAACACATTGGTGCGAGACGGCACGTCCTTCACCACAGAAGGATATGTGTGAAGCAAGTTAATCACATCTTATATCCGATGTGCAGAAAGATAAGACAATTGGTGGTTGATGGTAGACAAAAACTGTGAATTATCTATCCTACCACACTGATGACCATCACAGGGTGTCACCAAATCAGACTCCAACTCAGGTTGAACACATGTGAGAGTAGCCCCCACCACAGCAATCTCTGAGGTCTTCTCTGGCTTTTTCCGATCTGCCTCTCTGGAATGAAAAAGTTTCAACATGTTAATATGACACAAACGTGTTTTCCTTCTACGCTCAGGCATGTTAGTACGGATGATATAATCTGTGTCCGAAACTCTACAGTTCACCACATAAGGACTTGAGAACCGGGCAGTAAGAGCAGAACCAGGTGTGGGCAAAAATACCAACACTTCATCACCTGGCTGAAACTGTCGCTTAACTGCTCTCTTGTCAAATCTTTCTTTCATGCTGACCTGGGAGGAAGCGAGTGACTCTTTTGCCAGTTTGGTAGCATGGTGTAGCCGCTCCCTACATTGAGAGACAAAATCCATCACATTAGTTTTGGGAGGAGAACTGCACACTAGCTTCTCCTTCAACACTTTCAATGGGCCACGCACATTGTGACCAAACATAAGCTCAGCTGGGCTAAACCCTAAGGACTCCTGCTTTGCATCACGAATAGCAAAGAGGACAAATGGCACACCCTCATCCCAGTCCCTCCCTGTCTCATGACAGTATTTTTTCAACATTGATTTTAATGTTTGGTGCCAGTGTTCAACGGCACCCTGTGACTCTTGATAATAAGCGCTGGACACTGAGTGTGAAATGCCTAATGCCAACAGAGTTTGCTTAAAAACTCTGGAAAGAAAATTTGGGCGGTCTTTGGCAAGCCGTAAGTGGTGAAAAACTTGACCAGAGCTTTAGTGACGGCTGCAGCAGTTATCGTTCGTAGGGGGATTGCTTCAGGAAAACGGGTGGAAACACACATCATGGTGAGTAAAAATTGATTCCCTGACTTGGATTTAGGCAATGGTCCTACACAGTCAACAAGGACACGCTCAAAAGGCTCACCAACAGCAGGTACAGGTTGTAGAGGAGCACGGGGCACAGGCTGATCTGGCTTACCAACAATCTGGCAGGTACTGCAGGTCCTACAAAAATGCACTGCATCTGATTTCAGTCCTGGCCAGAAGAACACGGTTGTAGGTTTTGGTAATGCCTAGGTGACCTGACCATATGTGTTCATGAGCCAACGATAACACCTGCTGCCGACAGTTAACAGGGATAACTACCTGATAAACCACTCCCCAATCTTCACCCGACTCAGTTGCCACACACTCCGACTGTGAATTCCACCTGTGCATCAACACACATTCTCCACAAAGAATGGGTGTTTTTGGTCACATTCAGACTTTGTGACAGCTGCAGTCAAACATCTGGTTAAAGGTGAATCACTTCTGAGCTTTAATGAGAGCCTCACGAGTTAGCAGCCACGGTACAGCAGAATCAGACACAGATTCTGTTACCTTCATAGGCTTCTCCAAAGAGCAGCTTCCTGTACCAGCACCAGAGGGCACTTCTTCCTCAGACAGAACAGAAGCAAATAGAGAGTCAGTCAAGACAACATCATGGGTCTGTTTATGGGCCTGAGCTCTAGTTAACACACTTGCTACAAAAACACGAGGGTGATTTGTGGCTAAATCATCAGTATCAGGGATGGGAATATTAACAACCTCGGGAACTGGGTAAACTCTACCTCCTGCTATATCATTTCCCATGATTAATTCAATGCCATTAATGGGGAAGCATGAACGGACACCCACCGTGAAAAACCCAGTCACTATCCCTGACTTCACATGAATCTGATGCAGAGGTGCGGGCACAAAACCCATTTCAATACCCCTTACCACTGCACTTACATCAGAATGAACACTTAAGGGCAGAACACCGGAGAGGATAAGTGACTGCGAGCAAGCAGTGTCTTGCAGTATCTTAACTGGACGCTGATCCTCAGCCTTCCCTGTACGGGACACAGAACCATACAAAATAAATGGTTTAAAACAGTTATCAGGTACTTCAGAAGCTCTACAGTCCAAAGACTGGACTCTGGGAGAAATTTTAATTAACCCCACCCCCTTTGGCTGTCTCGGGGTTGACCCCTGCTGCTTCCGCTTCCAAGCTTCACAATCAGCAATTAAATGACCGGAATTACACAATTTGTCCGTCTTCGGGTTTGAGGGAAAGCTGTTACGCACCTGAGTTTCCGATCTCTGTGAAGACTCGCGGTTAAAGGAATCACGTTTATTAAAAACAGTTTTATGTACAAGCATAAACTCGTCAGCAAGCGTGGCAGCCTGCTGTAGGGTGGAAACTTTCTGCTCATTCAGATAAATAGTGGTATGCTCTGGTAAACAGTTTTTAAACTCCTCTAACAACATTAATTCACGCATTGAGGACAGATCGTCAGCCTTGCATGCTGCACACCACCGGTCAAAAAGGATCCCTTTCTCTTGGGCAAAGTCAACATAAGTCTGGCTGGTTACTTTTCTAAGATTGCGAAAACGCTGCCTGTAAGCCTCAGGGACTAACTCATACGCCCGCAAAATAGCGTTTTTGACTTTCTCATAATTCAATCCATCCTCCACAGACAGAGAAGAGCAAGCCTCTTGAGCTTTACCAGCTAACTTGCATTGTAGTAAAATAGCCCACACATCCTCAGGCCAGTGCAAAGCTGCAGCAATCCGTTCAAACGCGCCGAAGTATGCCTCAAACCCACGACTCACGGAAAATTTGCTCACATCAAACGCCACAGCAGAATTCGTAAACTCCATGCCAACCATGGTGACATTATGGGCCACTCCTGCCTGCATTTCTAACTGGCGCATCTTTAACGCAGTCTCTGCCTCCAGCCTCTTTAATTCTAACTCTGCTTCCATTTTCTTTAAATCCAACTCCCTGCTCCGCAGGTGAAACTCCCGTTCTCGCTCCTCCTTCTCCACCTGAAGGCGAGCTAAACGTAGCTTCAATCAGACATCTAACTTAGACCCAGGAGATGGATCTGCAGACAACGGGTCATAGTGTGGCAATGTGAAGGGCTTCCATGTCGTTCCCTCCAGTCGGACAACAGGAGTTTCACTAACAGGCTGCCTCGTCCCCTCACTTACCTCTGGATTGGAGGACACCGATAAACTGATAATCCCCTTACTAATGAGGATATCGAGAAGAACAGCCTTCAGCTCAGCTTTGGCAAGGGAACTAGACACGGATATGTAATAATATTCGGCAAGTTTATACAAATCTTTCTTTTTACACCGGTCAAATTGAGCTAAAGTCGGGTTGGATATGAACACATCTAAATCAAATGCTGCCATCTCAAAGACGCACCGCAAAATAACCTTCAGCAATACGAAAATATTAATGTCTGATACCACATAAACAGTGAACACCAAGCCTTGCCCCACAGAAACAAAACTTCCCCGGAAAACTGCCGAGTAAAAAACTTGTCCTTACTTATCTTCTGAAGCCGTGCCGGGCTCGAGGCGATTTAAGGGCTCCAAATCAGCGGCTGAAACCCTGAAACGCCTGCCTCCTTTGGAGAGCGCGGTCTCTGAGGATTGACTCCAAAAATAATAATGGAAAAATAATAAATGAGTGCCCGAAGGAAAAGCTGGATCAGCTAAGCTGGACACCCCCCTACCTAGACCGAGGCAGCCGTTGAAACGTTAGTTAAGGCTACACAGTGGGCAATATCAGACATCAACTTATCGTCTGAGACACTGGAACTAAATACTTTTTTTTAAAAAGAATTTTAAAAACAACCTAGCAATCCTGTTTTAAGGATATCCCGGACGAGCCCCCAAAATTGTTACGTCCCTAAGACGTCTAGGGGATGAGGGACAAACAATTAAAAAATAAACCGGGCCAAAAACAAGAGACCAGTAGGATGCTTTTAAATTAAACAAGTATTTTATTAAACAACTGAAGGGTGAACACAAAACGCCCTTCGAAAAACAGAAGGGGAAAAAGCGAACCCCTAACAAGGAACAATGTCCACGCCGTCAAGAGGAACCTTGGAAACAACTCCACAGCTGAACACCAGCTACTGCACGTCCACACACCGCTTCTACAAACTGCTGCTTGGCCCACTGGCGACAGCTGGCACTCTGCTCAGGGTTTTTATAAGCCACACCCTGATTTCAGAGTGGCCTCAGCTGGGCCAGTGGTGCTTCAAGAGCACCCACCTGGAGGAGATGAGAGAGAGAGAGAGAAAAACACAACACGGCACGGCACGTAACACACTTGTTGCACAGCAGACATTTTGACAGGTCATACCAGAAATATCACATTTATTAATGATGACTGCATTCCACTTAGGGAGATGTCCTGCTTTTTTGTTTGTTGGTTCACTACTTCTGGCATATTTAATGGAACTGAGCCTTGGTACTCCATCTGTGTTTTTCCCTGCTGTGACATGCCAAAATGTCTGCTGTTAAACCAGTTCATTAGCATAGCATTGTTCAAGCAGTGACATTATTTTCTTTTAAAGCCTGAACAGTTGAATGCTGCTGCAGCTTGTCCAAGTGGTCAACTGGAGGCATGTGCCTATTGGACATGCAACAATGCTAGTAACAGGTAATGTGCAAGTACCATGGTATTAGAAAGGAATAGAGCAATTGTATTTATGATGGACTTCTCTGTAGGCGCTCCCTCTCTTTATTCAGCCTACAGGTCTCACAACCACCGCTGCCCTCCCCGTTGAGTCGGGGAAGTGACAGTCTTAAAGAGTGTATGAACATTTTTCATTAAAGCCTCAAAGAAAACCTGATCAGTTTGCAGCTGTCTCTGAAGGCTTTAATGTAATGTAATGTCTCCGCTGTATTGTTAACCGTGTTCGTCTCATTTTTCAAATGTTTTACCCCAGATAGGAGACAGCTTGTCACATGAGCTTAATAAGGCACAGGATTGGCTGGTATACTGCCCCCACACTACCACAGTGTGTCATATATTATAACAGACCCGACTAATTGATTACTAAATTGTTGCCAACTATTTCTTAGAATTGTTTAAATCGATTAGTTGTTGCAGCCCTAGTGTTTTTCTAGTCTCAAAATCCTTCATTTTGATTTCATTTACCCTTCAAATGCTGACAAACTGATGTTGGCCAAAAGCATATTAACAGTCTTCCCATCACTGAAGATCAAGATGCAAGAAGAGAATGAAGGATTTGCAAGTTTAAACTAATGTCTTGCAGTAAATTACAATTTGTAATAGTAATATCTGCTTATGTTTATTGGCTGACTGGTATTATAGTTCTGTTTTCTGTTAGAAAAGCTCAGTTAAGAATGAAGATCTTGGTTTTGTGTACTTTCTCCATGTCATTCTTACCTCTTAACATTTGAAAATGCAACAGGAGTTTAGGATTTGATTAGACTCAAGACTTAATAATGTAACAAGGCACGAATGCTTTCGCACACAATTTTCATCAGAACTTGGTAGCAGTCAAAACCATGCAAATAAATCATTCCTGTACTTGGTTTTGGTGGGAAAGCATATTGTCGGAAATGAGCTTGTATTAAGTCAAAAATAGCAGGGGACTAAACATAAAAATGTTGGGGTTATCCTTCACTAAACATTTGTCTTTTTTAATTTGTGTTCTAGGAGCACTTCTATGACCCGGCGTCCCACTGTGGATTTATTGAGCTGAAACTGAGGAACCTACGGAGAACCCTTTAAGATGATCAGTGACGCTATTGTAAGCGGGGGAGATCCAGTAATCCATCTGGAGTTGGTGTTACACTGTGAGTGATTGCAGACTGGGAAGAAGAGTCCATCAAGGAGTCGATAACCGTCACCAAAAGAATGAGACCAACTCCTGAGAACCTTGCATCTATCAAGAGGGGCATGGAGAAAACCTTCAGCTACTGAAGGTTCTGGATAACAAGCAAATCACCAACAGTAGCTGAAATGCTTCGGCAGTACCCCCGCTTTGTGGACCTACCATTCTTGGTAAGTATACAGCACTTAAATTAAAATTTCCAATATGTTATTGTGATGTAATCAAGTATTACTTTGTAGCTTTGTAGTTACAAAGTAATACTTAAAACTGATTTTGTGGACCCACAGAATTGATGTTTTGTTATTTTATGCCCAAATTTGCTAAATTTTGTTTGTTTTTTCAGATCTGAAACAGCAAAAGGACCCATACACTCAGAACATTACTCTGATTGCTCTGTGTCATGATTTACATATTATCCACTTCATTGTCTATAGAGTAATTCCAGACTTAATACTTGATGACATTTCATTAAGATTTTAGTGCTTGGGTTTTGGGATTTGAGAGTTGTTCATGTTTACTAATATTTTTGGACTTTCTTGGACTGTACGAATAACCATAGGAATAACTGTGAAAACGTGTATAGTTCCCACTTTACAGCATTATTCCAAGTGTCTAAATTGCCACCTTGTGGTTGGCTGCAGTATAGGTCATAAATCCTGCCGTATCTGTGTTATTGAAGGGGAGATGAGCCAAATTAAAAGGTCTAGTTTGGTTTGAATCGGTTATTTGATGTTGTGTTGAAACAGGTTGAAACATCACAACTGACAGATGAGATTGACATGCAATTGGTGGGAGCGCATGTATCGATGAGACTTCACTACCGTGGCTCTATCCCCTGTTCACTACTGCACGTTAATATCTGGGATATTTTAGCTTCATTTCTGGATAGTGGGAGGAAGTGGAGACGTGTCCTTCCATTTTGATTTTCATTTTATTTAATGATATAATTAAAACCTGTAATACATTAACACTTATTATATATTGCCAGTCCTGTTTGATATAATTGTGTTTTCCTAGACTGGAACAAGCATCCCTAGCCTTCGAGAGGAAGCTCCCAATAAAGCAGTGGAAGTCCATCAGCCCAAGCTTATGTGTTTAGGACATCTCAGCTCAATACATCTTCGACAAAGTTGCCATCCCATTCAAAGATGACGGTTTGACATGCGCCATTTGTAAATGACCTATTAAACATTAGTTTTTTATTAGAATGTATTTTAAAGAGTTGTTCAGCACCTGGCTGATAAAGGCACAAGGTTTGTGGTTATTTCGTTTATTGTTGTCATTATTATAGACTTAATTCTAAACTTTTGCAGTTTGCTGAGTGTAAGGACACGTGTGTGTGTGTGTGTGTGTTAAATTTACAATGTGGGGCAAAGTATGCTCATACGGAAACTGTATTATTCACACTAATAATTTGTTGTTATGTTTATGATAATATGATGGAGTTTATAAGGGAAGTAATATTTGTTTTGTTTTCCTCCTAGTTCTTACGGTGTGTTCATATATCACAGCATGTATGGAGATGGAAATAAAGGGTTGTGAACCATCAGTTAAAGAGTCAGACCATCATTCAGCTGGGGATGCTACACCATTGACAAGCTGTTCAAAATGCTCTGGGTTTGCAACGTGGTATACCCTGCCCAACTTGAATCGGTGTATGGTTTCTTTGAGTATATCTATGACATGCCCATCTCAGGTGGGAAGAGATCCAAAGTTGTCGAGCTTAGCAAAACTCCAGACAGTGTTGTAAGTTGTACTACCATGTACGTTTGTCCCAAGTGCAAGAAATCAATTTCACAAGTCTCACAAGGACACTTATCAGACATCTAAGGCAAGTCCATGCATTTTCAGATGGACAGGATTACACAATCATGTCGTCAAAACCACTGTCAAAGAACTTACCATAACTTAAATTCTTATGCCAAACATCTCAATCAATCAATCTCTCAGGGAACACAGCCAGGTTGCAAACCCATTTGGAAAACAATGATATATTTTTTCGAAAATGCACGAAGAGATGGTAAAATGCGTGATTATTGTGGTGAAACACAGTTTGCACAGCATGCCTTATACAGCAGGTATCCCAATGCACTTGGACGACTTGGAAACAACAAATCCTTGGGTTCAAAAACTAAAGTTCACTAAATGGGAGCAGTTTACTTTCAGTTGTGAAACTTGCCTGTGGAATTGTACTCCTCCCTTGCAAAACGTCACCTTTGTCTACTCTTCAATTCTATAGACAGAGAGGTATATGGCTTTGGCAAAATATTAGAGCCTTTGTTGGATGATATTCGATCTCTTGAAACAAAATGGATGGAGTTTGAAATTGAGGGTCAGAGTTCTCTGCTCTATGGCACTATCTGCCTCCTGACTGCTGATAATCATGCTTGCCATTCACTTGGAGGGTTTTTGGAAACTGACAGACAAGCTGCCCAGCATGTGTTTGATGATAATCATCAGGACTTTCGCAATAAAGTAAACTTTAAAGAAAATGTCATGCTTAATAATCCAACTCTAACTGGTATAAAGGGGGATTCCTGCTTAAACTCACTCCATTATTTTCATGTGACCAAAAACATTTGTGCAGACATTATGCACAACATTTTAGAGGGCGTGGCTCTAATTGAAGTAAAATTACTTTTGAAACATTTAATCTACAATGAAAAGCTTTTACAGACTGGTAAGCTTTGATTACAGTTTTGCAAATGAGAAAAACAAACCTAGTGTCATTCTTAACCTGAGAACATCAGAGAATCCTATAAAACAAACAGCCTGTCAGAGGTGGTGCCTCTTACTCTTTTTACCCTTCCTAATAGGAGATTTTATAAGAGAGCATGATCAGCATTGGAAATTGTTCCTTCTACTCAGAGAAATATGCAGTATAGTATTTCCCCAGTTGTCAGCAAAGGACGTGCTGTCTTTTAAAAGCAGTTGGTCATAGATCACCACAATGTATTCAAGAGTCTTTATCCTGACAGTCAGCTCACCCCCAAACATAATTTTATGATTCACTATTGGTTTATGATGATAAAGTTTGGCCCACTTTTGAAGTAATGGTATATGACAGTGGTTCTAAACTGGTCTGGCTTCGGGACCCACCATCACCCCTTAATGACCCAAGTCGAGGAAAATGTTCAACTTCTCAAATTTATTTAATGAAAAGATGGTGCAGTTTGAACCTGAGATAGTACAGAATATCACAGTATGCCAACACTATTACAAGTTTTTACAAGATGCTAGAGAGGGAAATATTCCCTTTTACACTCAATTAGCTGCATTTTAATTAAAAAACAAAGTGCATCTTAAGGACACAAGGCAATACAACATACATAACAATTCAGTAACTTCAGCCTTTTTTAACAGACTCAACAGTGCTTTCATGCACAAACATGAAATAAAGAATTCCAACTACTGAGAAGTAGTTTCAAAAAGATTCAAATTATGTAGCTTTAGCTGAAAATACTCACTCACTGAATCTATGACAACCAACAAAACTGATCCTATTTACACTCCTTAACAAATACTGTTAATCAGTGTGACTAGACGGCACTCCGCTGCATAAAAAATCCCCTTCAAAATAAAAGCACAGGATTTTCTTTTACACACATCTCTTTTTGCCCATGCAAAGGCCCGGGACCCACTGAAAACGGGTCCGAGACCCACTTTTGGGTCGCGACCCACCAGTTGAGAATCACTGGTATATGAGATTTGAGAGTAGGCATGGCCCTCTCAAAAGGCATGCTCATGTTGTGTGTAACTTCATAAATATTTCTAAGACTTTGGCCTATAAGAATCAAATTCAAAGTTTGTTTAACTGGAAATTTAGTGAACCCCTTATGAAAATAATGTCAGTTCCAAATGCTTTCCCAGTCATGGTCGGTTCTTTGGAGAAAAGTGATCTGTTCATTGAAAATTTGAAAGCACTTGGGTTTAATATTGGCACTTGCAGCACAATTCATGTGGCTCACTCTGTCTGTGCACTTGGTCAGACATATAAAACTGGTTGTGTGCTAGCGTTAAATTGTGACTGAAGAGGAGAGCGTCTCTTTGGAGAGATATTACACATTATTCCCAAATGTGAAAAGGAAGAGGTACACATTTTTCCCAGAATTTTAACAGTGAAATACTTTGATGATCATTTCTATTCATATGTGGTACAGAAGATGGATGAGTATGAAATGATTAATGTAAAAGATATAGCAGACATCAGACCACTAGACTTGCTATCTTCTTTTAATTGGAAACGCACTGTATTTAAATCCAAGATACAAATTGATTGTTTAAATTTTGTATTTCTATAAACTAATTTACCTTCGATATACCTGAGACAAACACCAAATGGTGCAGCCTGTCTTATGATCCTGCAGATTTATGATGGCGTGGCCTGATGTCTCCTGCAGCAGTAATTTGCAGGTTAGAGCATTGTTATTTAACTCTTTATTGAACTCCTGTGAATGTTCGCATGAATAGTTTGTTCAGTTAGTGTTTTAACTGGCTCTTAAAATTGAACAAGTCAATTGCAAAATGACTTATTAAAATGTATTTATTGTATTTTGTGTCTCTGACGGGTTTTACAGTTGTCAAATAGACTGATAATGCCCTTGTTATTCTACTGACTCAAATATGTTACTGAAAATCCAGTTTGAGGATTTCTTTTTATTTAGCAAAAAATCATAAACAACAGAAAGATGTGTTCAATAACACATCTTTTAACAAACAGAAGTTACAGATGTAGTTTAATCTTCCCAACCTATTAGTTAAAAGGCTGTGATCACTTCAGGACTTCTTCTTTTGCTTTTGTTTATTGGCACAAATATGTCATGTCACCTCCCAGATGAGTGAATCCCCTGATTCAACTGAAATTAACAAATTTTACTCCATTTGTTAGTTTGACTTCTGGTGTGATGGTGCGTTCACTCCAGCGAGAGTGATACGATGATGATTTTTTAATCATCATCAAATAAGCCATTAAGTGAAATACACACGCACACACACGCACACACGCACACACACACACACACACACACACACACACACACACACACACACACACACACACACACACACACACACACACACACACACACACACACACACACACACACACACACACACACACACACAGAATGCTTATCGTCTTTACTTTCGAATGCTGATTACTTTTCAGACCAGCCAGTCAGTCTGGGTCTGCAGGTTTGACTGCATTCAACCTGTTCTTTGACATCATGTCAAGATTATCAGTCCTCCCCCACCTGTCACTTGGATACCAAAACCAAAAGTTAAAAGACAAAGGTCGGTAGAACAAAGGCCTCCGGCAGGTTCCTTAGGTGTGGACAGAAAGCTTTGATAATACACACCAAGGCCGTAGTCATGAAGTGAACATTGGGGTGGACCAAAATCTCACAACTTATTATTAACACACAAGATGATTTTTTATGTATTTTGCCATTTAAATCAATTTGTTATACTCTATTTTAAGTCTAATGTGTGCTTTGGCAATATAAACATGTTTATGTGTATTTTATATAACTTTATATATTTTTTACATTATTATTTTTTAATTACAATTACATAAGTATATAAAATTATACAAAATATACATAAATATGTAAAATATTGAGATACAAATCAGGCCTGTAAAAGTTAACAATAAAATAAAGAGTTAACGCCAAGTCCTTTTAAAACCACACATTTTTTGACGGACGATAGACGCGCGGACGTTCTGTGATTATGACTCACAATGTCAATTTCATTCATGTGTTTAAATCAGTGGTCACCAGCCTTTTCGAGCCCAAGATCACTTTTTAATCACAAACTTAAGCCGAGATCTACCATTACATTACATTTCATTAAAGGCTGAATGTACAAGAAATAAATATACACAAAGAAGGGCAGTTGTGCATTTTCTCTGTTTATTCTGCTGTGAACCACAATGTGTATCTCTCTATGACACAAATGTATTTACAACACTTTCTGAACACGTTTCAAAGTAAAAGCACTCCAGCGTTTCACCTTCTGAATCCACTCATTTGTTCCAACGGGGCTTTGATTGTTATCGACAGAAAGATGCGCATCTTCATACCGTAGAGTCCTGACATTTACTTTAGTACATGAACCAACTTGTTCTTGAAGGAAATGCAGGAGATAAACCTGCAACTCCACCGCCAGTAGCAGACACACAGCGCGTGTGAAAAACAGACAACCGACACACAGCTGATCTGCGGCGCGACGACAGCCAGTGAGTCCAGAGAGTTGGGGGATCGACAGTGAAGACTGGGAGATCGACCAGTAGATCGCATTCGGCGGGTTGGCGACCACTGGTTGAAATCAATTTAGCTTACTTAGTTTTGGGTTTTATAATTGATTCAATGAGTTGGAAATAAACTCATGAGATGCAAGTATTCTAGTTTTAGCATACGATCAGATAAGAGCAGGTTTTATTGTGAAATATTAAACAGGGGAGGGTTATTCAAACTGAGAATCAAAATGGTTACTATTTTATTGAAACAGAAAGTGGAAGTGGTTCACAGAAACCAGCCTTTAGTGCAGTGGTTCTCAAACTTTTTCTGTCATGCCCCACTTTGGAGCTAGAATATTGTTCATGCCCCACCCGCTCCCCTGCACCAACAAAATGATGACAAAATGGGCCAAGTTTAACATGTCTATTTACATAACATACACATGAACATTAAATTCACATTACTTTCAGGAATTTCTGATGTGCAAATAAAAAACCTTTTTCAAACAACTTTTTGTGACATTTGTCGCTTTTTTCAAAAAATAGTGCAATAACTTTGCTTAAATTCAACTTAATTGAAGTACTTTTGGTGACATGTATCACTACATTCCTCCATCAGTCTGTACTTTTTCAAAAATAGAGAAAAAATAAATTCAATTATAATCACTTTGTTACAAAGATGATAAAGCTCAACCAAAAAGAACACATGCATGTGACTGGGGTGTAATGTTTCTCTAAGTGTCTTCTTATTTTTTGGGGTCTCATAGAGTTTTCAGACCTAAAATACACACTGGTCTCTCCTCATCTCCTACCGCATTCACTGTGAACCCAAGAGCAAGATAGGCTTCATCGTACTTTCTTTTCAACTTGGTTTTTGAACACTGTCTCTTGATTGTCACTGACCGGCTGCTTCACGTGAACGAGCTCTGATCTCACTGTGTGTGTATCTCTGAGCGAATGAGTGGGGGCGGAGCCCCGGGGCCTGTGTGTGTGCGCGCTGTCTGGGAGCGCACACTCACACACACACACGCACATAAACACATTCGCCAGCTCCTGGTATTTCATGCTGGCCTGATACGATGATGATTTAACAAATTAACGTGACGTTCCCTCACGTTCACGTTCAACATATGAAAACTGATTCGTAAAGTTCCCCGTTCGCGAAAAATATGCGCGACATGCACAACACTGTACAGGGAGCCACTGCAGAGGGGCTGAAGAGCCGTGGGTGGTCGACCCCTGGTTACGGCGAAAGAACGATTTGTTTTACTGTTCCGCCGTTACAGAGATGTGGACGTCAAAACATTAGTTCGGCTATAACATTAGTCCCGCCTCACATTTCCCCCTCCCGGTCGCGCGCCCCACAGGCATAACAGGTTTGAGAATCACTTCTTTAGTGAGACTTAACTGACTTACGCCGGGTTCACACAGGACGCGGAAGCGCAGCGCCACGGCGCGCCGCGCCATTCTCAAGCGCGCAGCCGCCTGGCGGTTCACACAGGAGGCGCATTTCTCCGCGCCGGTCAGCCCGCGATTCTGCTTTCTCCGCTTGTTGTTGTACCCGTTGAATGTCGGGGTTCGGGGGTAAATGATGATGGTCTTCATAGCCCCCCCCCACCCCTCTCTTTCTCTCTCTGTCTGTCTGCTTGTGTGCTTGTAGTGGATGGGCAGAGGGGGACATTTAATTATGTGATTGTGAAAATTGGGAAAATTAAAACTCCAGGACAACAGAAGGGGAATACAAAGTATGGGAATGCATATTTGATAATTTATGTCGTATAAAATATGTCATTTATATCGTTTAAAATCATTTTTCAGTGTGTTTCCTGGCGCGATACGCTCGCGGCAAGCGGAAAAAATAGACTCGACGCCGAAACCATCGGTGCAGGGCGCGAGGCGCCCTTGGCGCTGCGCGGCGCATCGGGGGCGGAAAGGAGGCGCCTGGCTTTCCTTGGCGCGGCGCTTCCGCGTCCTGTGTGAACCCGGCGTTATGAGTCATCTACTATCAACTCCACCTCTCACACACACACACACACACACACACACACACACACACACACACACACACACACACACACACACACACACACACACACACACACACACACAAAGCTCCGCCTACTGAACCGTCGAGAAGAGGAAGAGTCACTGAAGAGAAGCAGAGTCTCCGAGGAAGTTTCTCTTGAAGTTTTTAAGAGAAAGTTTGTACTTTTTAACCATGGCGTGTGAAAGTAACAGCGTGTCTGATGAGAGGATAGGAGAGGCCCTGATCAGAGAGGTCATTGAGGAGGAGCTGAAACACATACCCTCCGAGGACGTCCCGTCCTTCACCCTCCCTGCTGTGGAACTAAAGAATGAGCAGGAGGACAAGTTTGTGGACCAGCTGGGCACATTGGTCCGCAAAATTGGTGACAAAATAAAGGATGACGTGGAGATCCAAGATGGAATAGATGGGCTTGCACGAGGCTTCAATTGGGACAGATTTATGGAAATGGCAGACAAGGCGTTTGAGCATGGAATCACCTGGGAGAAGATTGCTATTCTCTTCTATATTGCCGGCAAGTTGGCAGTCAAAATGGTGGAGGCTCATCTGCCTCAGTCAGTGGTGGAGATCCTGAAGTGGACCGTGGCCTATTTCAAAAAGTATCTCTTGGGCTGGATTCGGGGACGAGGAGGATGGATCTGCAGTTTCTCAGAATTGGCGGTGGCGTCCGTGCAGATCGCGTCATCCATGAGCTCTCATAGAGGAGGCCTTATCATCACCTTCTTCACCGGCATAGCTCTCGGAAGCTTCATCAGCTGGAGACTGACCAGTTGACTCTGAGGCGCACCTTGTTGCCATAAAGATGGTTATTTTCCCCTCTATTTTTTTTTACAATTTCTCTGCAAAACTTGAAAACTTGAGGGTGACAGCGATGACTCTAGAGCTGCAGCCAGTAGAGCCAGAAACAGTAAAGGTTGGGTGGGGGGTGGGGGGGTGGGGGGTTAGTCTATTAGATGAGTTGGTATTTGAACGAAACTCATTTTATTTGTGTTTGAATTGTAACATTGAAAATCTGAAGCAGACAAACATCCTATGGAAACACACCACCCACTGTGTGTGAATGTAGCTGTGTGGCTCCCCTCTGTCCTCCTGCCTTCTTTCCTGTTTACCATCTCTTCATCATGGCACTGCTGTAAATTTTGTTTACAATGTTTGCAATGTTATGAGGTTCTCTGTTTAAACCTTTTAATTGAACACTGCTCTGTGCTGTTTGTTTTCTGTTGGGATAGTCATTGCTGAATTAAACTGGAAATTTCAACTTCCTAGGGCAGTACTTATTCTAAACTTGCCTGTTGCTATGGTGCAGTTGGAAAACGTACAAAAAAAACAGGTTCATCCTACCTAGTTTATCTGTAATGAAGATTATATAATCACTATTTTCCATAAAATGAAACTGATTTTTGCTTTATTACTGTTCACGTGTGTGGCTTATATATCTTGAATGATTTACGGAACTGCTGTTATTTTCCATACATTGCATGAATGCTATTTCATTGGTCTGTTACACAACAGACATAATATTGTATAATATCTGTAATTAAAATCAATATGGAACATTACAGCAACAAAAGGGATGTTGTGCTTTTACTTTGATTGAAATCATCACCTTTGCTGTGTTTCTGTTTCTCAGGCTGAGATTTCCTTTCCAATAGTCGCTTTTTTATTCAATTATTTACATTGAATGTATCGTTTTTCCAAATTGCACCAATCTCAGCACTGCACTATTTCAGTTGATTTACAATTTACATACAAAGATGTGATGTTATCAGTGTCTTGATTCTTTGAGTATGATAACAAAGTTAAGGTTTTTTATAACCATATTTAATCATAAAGATAAAACAGAAATGCTTGAGAGCAGATTTGGAATAATGTCGTTATAGAGGTAAGGCCATTTAGCCTTAGCTGACACGAAAAATGTAACATTGTGCAGGGGGGAGTGGAGGGGGACATCAAAGTGCAATAGTCTGGGGCATGTGTGTGCCTGAAAGATGTGAGATGGGTACAGTAAACTGTGAATGTGTAGTGTGTGGAGCCCTTTGAGCCGTTGATAACAAGCTGTTGATAAAAGTGCTATATACATGCAGTCCGTTTGCCTTTTACCATTTTGTAGGGTGAGGTTAGTAGATAGAAAAAAACAACCTCACTCCTTGATTGTAAAACTTTATTCAAAACAAATACAGAGCAACAACATGTCAGAAGAGGTAGGAGTCATGTTTTTTTAAAGTTATTGTTCAAGTGGGTTGTTAAGGGTTTATGTTAGGAGTCCTAAATAAATACTACTACTACAGTGAAGTTTTCATAGGGATTGTTAAAGGTGCATTTTGGATTAAATAACAATTCAAGTTAGCTTTTCTATATAGGAACAAAAGTTACAGATGTAGTTTAATCTTCCCAACCTATTAGTTACATTTCTATGAAAACAGAATAAACACAATTTAATATAAACTGAACAAACATTGCTTCTCCATGTTGACTTTAATATACATATACCTATGTTTCTGCTGTTTAAACTCATAACTGTGTACAAAGCAGCCTCTTCTGTGGAGCAGCTTTTACTCCACGACAGCAGGTGGATATGAAAACACATGGTGAAACACAGCCAGAAAGATCTGGGGCCTCATTTATATCAGTTTCGCCACTTCTCACGCAAACGTTGGGATTTATATAAACAAACTTGACGGCAAAATTTGCACATTTCCACGAAAACGTACCCATGCGTACGAACATTTTGGAGATGGCGATGCAGACGTGAGGTGGTGAACTGAAGTCAGATTGATGACCCACTTCATCATTAACACTAAAACTAACTTTAATTTAATTGAAGAAGACATAAAACACCTTACAGCAAATTAAGTTTAGATACAAATAAACAGTGGAGTTGCAGAGCCGAGTCATTAATAGGTTTATATAATGTCTTCTAACACTGTGCGTGAATGAATGGATGAGGAGGAAACGAGGGTTCAGCGATCACAAAGAGTTTTTGTAACCATGACGATGACTGATCAGCTGATATAGATTCTATAGATCTGTGATCTTTGTGCTGAACTGAGTCCAGTAACACACAGATCGACCGACGGAACCGAACCATCCCAGTACAAACACGAGCATATAATAATAATTCTGTTAGATTCTATAGATTGAGGACATCACATCTGTCTCTGAATTTAATAATCCTGCAGTTTTGGATGATTAAACTACGAACAGGCGATACAACAAGTCCCCTCACATTCTGATAGTGTTTTTCTTTTGACTCCACCTTTGAATTGGATCTTTTTTTTATTTCAGGCTCCGTTCACTCTATCGTGCTCACTCTCAATTACTCTAATAACAGCAGCAGCGTATCAGTGTATTTTCTTTATTAGTGACATCACTGCTTTCCCATAAAATCTCTCTTCACCTCCACCTGACTAACAAACACCTCGATGTCAGTGTTGTGCCATAATGCATCAAACGTGATACCATAAAATGGTGTGCCTTTCGGCATTCAATAAATTTGGTTGTCAAGATAAAAATATTAAATATTAATATTTGATTATTAATATTAAATAATAACTTTAATTGATTAAAGTTACCTCGGGGGCACCACCCTTCAAAGGAAGGGAAAAGATAGCCAATTTATTGATTAAGTCTCATTGTTTAAGGTTCTAACTACAAATTTGGAACTCTGATTAACAATTAAATTAATAACTATAACCAAAATTACCATATAGATAGTTAGCTAAGTTGAAAGATATGGGGTTCTTGACAGTGTAGAGGTTGGCGAAATTCACTTATGCAACATTAATGAAAAAACATTTGTGAAAGAAAAACATTTATTATGAATATAATAAAGTATAAAAACACAAATTACTAACGGTCTAATTGCTAAACAAAGATAGGTATGTGTGTATACATGTGTGTGTGTCTGTGTGAGTCAGCGTGCTTTCAAGATGGTGGCTGGCCAAAGAGATAACACCCTTCCCCCACCTATTGGAATGTTTACGACCTGTAGAGATAATGAGGTGAAGAGTTATGCGTGTGTCTGTGTGTGTGCCAAATTAGAGGAAGTTACTAGATTGGATGCAACGAAAGACTGTGAAGAGCATAACAGACTAACATTACTTTCTCAATAACTTGTACCCAAAATACCACAACACCACAAATCAGACTTATAAACCTCACACAGAATCGAATAAACAGTCTTGCTTAGCCTAGTATAATTATTAAGCCCAGTTGTGTTACCAGTCCGTGGAAAGGGGAAAAAGGAAGTTGCTGTGCAGTTCGCAGTTTTGTGTCGTCTTGCTGGTTTCGGTTGGGCGGTGTAGCTCAGTTGCTGGCTGAAGTTTGCAAGCAGGACATCGAGTCGCTGCTAGGACGTTGGTAGAGCTTGGAGGGCGAGGAGGTTTCCTTGGTGAGATGAGCTGGAAGCTGCACCTTTGTGCTCCTCTCGAAGAGTTGGATGGGAAGAGAAGATGTGAGCTGGAGAAGAGGCTCCACAGCCTTCTCTCCTTGGAGGGAGTGTAGAAAGAGACTCGACAGCCTTCTCTCCATTGAGGGAGTTTAGAAAGAGACAGATCGAGAGAAGAAGCTGGAGAACCTAGCTTATATTGGCCCGGTGACCTCACAGGTCATGGGGTCCAGAGTGACCAATGGGAGTTGAAACCTGTGTCCCTGGGGGGGGGTTTCCACCCCTCTGTGTGAAGTTGATGCCCTCTGGGACATTGAGTTCCTTGCTCTGGTTTTTAATGGCCCCTGGGAGACGGAGTCCTGGGGGAACATGCGGCTTCAGGCTTTGATGGCACATGTAGGCCGAAGTGTGGTTTCACACAAAACCATGGCCCAACATCAGTGTCAGAAAGTTTCGCTTCCTCTTCTCATCGCTTGATGCCGTGACTGTCATGACTCATGGTGGAAACCCATTGGTCAGCAGGATAATTTAATATTCATGAGGTGCTTTGTATTGACCACTTACGGTTGAATGTGGGCGTGTACAGGGCGGACATGGCAGCAGATCCACATTCTAACATTTCCGGGTAATTTATAAAGTGAACATTGCGTTCAGGTGTGCATGGGCACGGTTTTATAAATCTGTTTTTTTTTTTTGCTTACGCCATTTACGGCTTTCGTGCGCACATACACTTTTAGTATGAATCTCACGCACTGTTTAATAAATGAGGCCCCTGATCACTACAGGACTTTTTCTTTTGCTTTTGTTTACTGGCTGAAATATGTCAAAGTTCCCCAAAGTTGAAGATGATGTGCAAGATGTGATGAAATGAACTTCCTCCCAGATGAGTGAATCCATTCATTTCACTGAAATGAACCAATTTTACTCCAAATGTTATTTTGAACTCTGGTGTGATGAAGCCATAACTCTTTAATTGCAAACATTAGATTAAAAACATCTATCCCGACAGTGGAATGATAAAAAAAACAAACAGACTTTCTCTTAAAAGCTGGACAACTACCACATTAGAAATTGTCACCACCTGCCCCCATCAGAATGTTCACCTCTAACTTTAAATTGGAATGCAACAGGAAAGCCTCCATTTTAGCAACAAACCAATACTGAGCACCTGACAGCCAAAAGCTACTATAGGCAAGTAAGCAGATTGTAAAAAAAACAAAGCAGATACTATTGATAAAATTAACTTATGTCAGTATCCGACAGAACAGCATCTGAATATTTTTGTGCTGTAACATCACCATGTTTTCATGACTTATCTTCACAGAGCTCGACACACTGTGGTGGATACACAGGTTTCAGAGAACTTGAGACCAATAATAAAATGTGCCCTTTAAATAGACTTATGTAGTGCATTATGGTTTAAATGTTATAAATAATAATGATGTTTTTCAGCTTATTTTTCTAACAAACGCCCTTTTTTCGCAAATCCAAGATTATGTAAGAGCATTGTCATGATAACAGATGTTATATTTCAGTCGACATTAGAAAACATTGAATCCAATACTTAGCTTTCAGCATGTGAGGCAGGAAAACAGAGCAATCACAACAACCCTTTAGGCTACTAGATACTCTGGATAATAACTACAGTTGAAATATGATGGTGACTCATGTAACTATGAACCTAATCTTACATCATGGAAACGACAGATGTGCCACCACTTCTTATATTGAAATTAGTTCTGGCATCAAACCTCAACACTGCAAACAAAGATATCAAAAACAAAGTTGGTATTGAAATTCTGGTATTATTTTGGCACTTATATTAGAGATAAAATCAGCAGTCCTACATAAACAAAAGAAGACAACTTAATGAAGCAGCGACAACACTTTTTGTTAGTGAAACGGAAATGAACTGCTCTCAGCTTTCAGACGGTGGTGGAAGATAAAACTCCACATCGCCTCACATTCTCATACACTACAACACACAAGAGGTGGAAAAGAGAACGGAAAAGTCAGAGCTGCACCTGGACCATCAAACACACACCCACGTTTGCAACTGAATGGCGGGCCACCTAAACCAGTCGACATTGTGGAGTGCACACTGCATTCATCAGGGAGAAAAGGTTTGAGACATTCGGTAGAATTATATATTAGCATCTCATAATAATTAGATTCATATTTCAACATTCTGAGATTTGAAAATATCATATAATTAAAAGAGACTCACAAATATAGGCTCTGTATCTTAAGTCATGAGAAGCGTACCTCCCAATTACAAGATATGGATCTCAGAGTTAAACAAATATTTCGTTTACTTTATGAAATATCGATATAATGATTTAACTAAATCTAATTATATTATATTGTAGCAAATTCTCCTCTCTTAATTTCAAGGTAATGATTTTGTAATTTTAAAAGAGCTTAGATATTTTTTCTCCCAACTGTCAAATACAGGTCTTGTAGTTATGACACGTGTAAACTGTAATTGCACTGTGTACTGGAAAAATTAACTAAGTGTGGTTGAAACCTATTTTATAGTTGAAGAGTAACTTTTGCAGCCCTGTCTAAATGCTTTATGACCTGAGCTGTTTTATGGTCTGAACTGTTGATGACCTGAAAACTGCCAGACCCTTTTGCCACTTATTTACCCTCCAAAGAACGGAATGTATGTCTGCTTATCTCCTTAGGAAACAAATGTAAATCAGTTGTTTGTGTTTAGATTCCTCTCTCTCCTGCGCCTACAGAACCAGTCTTAACTGGTTCTGAGAGACAGCCTTAGTCCTCCTATATAAGATGCTTGCATTTGAGTGTCCTGCATCTTCACTCTGAGATCCTTGTGACTCTCTGTGTTGATCCTTTCTGCAGAAAGCCCCTATTAAAATACACGTGGATAACTTTGGTGTTTCCAGCCTCTTGTATTTCCAGATTTCCATCACAACTGTTTAGTACTTACTGCAATTATCTTTTCATAACTACAAGTATTATTTTTGCTTAACTGTTTCCTTACAATTACGAGTCATGGGTCTTGTAAATATGAAACGCCTTTGTATTATTTCAAACACGAGTTAAGAGAAACTTAGTACTTAGTAGATAAGGATCTCATAATTATGTAACAGTTAACTTGTAATTGTGACAGAAACATCTTTTGGATACAGATCTCTTAATTATCAAAGCGCTCCTGTATTTATAAGGTTGGGTTGATTTGCTTTCTTTGCTGAATGCAATGTGCGTCCGCACACACACATCAACACTTTTGCTTTGCAAACTTTCCTGGGTGTAATTCTTATCTCAGTGTGGACTTTGTTAGTGTTGGTTTTGAATTCCAATCCACAGTATCATGTCAACAGCAGATTGTTAGACCCTGCAGGTATAGAAGAAGAGGGAACACCGTAAACCACCTAAGGTGACCATCCAGGGCCTGAGTCAGGGCCAGTGAGGAGCACAAAGGTGGGGGTTACTCAGCAGGATGTGGGATGTTGAAGGGCTGGGGCATCCCTCTGATAGAGGTGGTGTTCCCTCCACAGTCCACATACTGGTACATCTCCTGAGACACCTGCTCCACGTGGCCAAAGTACGTTGTTGTGACAGTCACTCTGCAGAGGGTGGTAAGGCACAGGTTGGAGCTTACACAGTCAACTCACTGGCGTACATTGATTATTGCAGCTTTTAATAACTACACAACACGTTTGATTCCATGACAACAAATCACATTAACTTTGCTTTATTCCACAGAAAGAAGTTAAAATATTGATGCCATTCTCGTGTCTGTGGGATAAATATGAAGCTACAGTTTAGACGTGGATTATAAACACTGTAAACACGTAAATGTTTAAAATTAAATAATCAGAATTTAAGGCCTTAAAACATTAAGATACTATGTACAGTCTTAAATATGTTTAGGTAGGTCTTAATTATGTTAACATTCATTGACTCATGGCCTATCCTTGATACTCAGACATGAGTGATAATGAAATTTCAATTTCATTCATGTGTGAACATAAACTTAGCTAACTTAGTATTGGCTTTTATAATTCATTCAATGAGTTGGAAATAAATGTAATTTCAGGATATGGTATGAACTCATGAGATGCAAGTATTCTAGTTTTAGCATACGATCAGATAAGAGCAGCTTTTATTGTGAAATATTAAACAGGGGAGGGTTATTAAAACTGAGAATCAAAATGGTTTCTATTTTAGTGAAACAGAAAGTGGAAGTGGTTCACAGAAACCAGCCTTTAGTGAGACTTAACTGACTTACGACTCATCTACTATCAACTCCACCTCTCACACACACACACACACACACACACACACACACAAAGCTCCGCCTACTGAACCGTCGAGAAGAGGAAGAGTCACTGAAGAGAAGCAGAGTCTCCGAGGAAGTTTCTCTTGAGGTTTTTAAGAGAAAGTTTGTACTTTTTAACCATGGCGTGTGAAAGTAACAGCGTGTCTGATGAGAGGATAGGAGAGGCCCTGATCAGAGAGGTCATTGAGGAGGAGCTGAAACACATACCCTCCGAGGACGTCCCGTCCTTCACCCTCCCTGCTGTGGAACTAAAGAATGAGCAGGAGGACAAGTGTTTGGACCAGCTGGGCACATTGGTCCGCAAAATTGGTGACAAATTAAAGGATGACGTGGAGATCCAAGATGGAATAGATGGGCTTGCACAAGGCTTCAAGTGGAACAGCTTTAAGGAAATGGGAGACAAGACGTTTGAGCATGGAATCACCTGGGAGAAGATTGCTATTCTCTTCTATATTGCCGGCAAGTGGGCAGTCAGAATGGTGGAGGCTCATCTGCCTCAGTCAGTGGTGGAGATCCTGAAGTGGACCGTGGACTATTTCAAAAAGTATCTCTTGGGCTGGATTCGGGGACGAGGAGGATGGATCTGCAGTTTCTCAGAATTGGCGGTGGCGTCCGTGCAGACCGTGTCATCCATGAGCTCTCATAGAGGAGGCCTTATCATCACCTTCTTCACCGGCATAACTCTCGGAAGCTTCATCAGCTGGAGACTGACCAGTTGACTCTGAGGCGCACCTTGTTGCCATAAAGATGGTTATTTTCCCCTCTACTTTTCTCTGCAATTTCTCTGCAAAACTTGAAAACTTGAGGGTGACAGCGATGACACTAGGGCTGCAGCCAAAGTTTGAGAAACAGTGAAGTCTCTTCACCATGGCACCGCTGTAAATTTAGTTTTGTGGTCAGCAATGTAATGAGGTACTCTGTTTAAACCTTCTAATTGAACACTGCTCTGTGCTGCTTGTTTCCTGTGGGGATAGGCATTGTTAAATTAAACTTGAAATTTTAAGTTCCTAGTGTGGTATGTTGTTTTAATCCACCTAGTTTACCTGTAATTAAGATTTTATCGTCAATATTTTTCATAAAATGAAACAGATTTTGCTTTATTACTGTTCACGTGTGTGGCTTATAAAACTTGAATGATTTACGGAACTGCTGTTATTTTCTATACATTGCATTTATGCTTTTTCAGGGGTCTGTTAAACAACTGACATAATCTTCACAACTATTTCAAAATCAAAGCTGTGTAATTCAGATCAATATGAAGCATTACAGCAACAAAATGAATGTTGTTCTTTTACTTGGATGGAGATCATCATCTTTGCGGTGTTTCTGTGTCTCAGTTTGTTATGTTGGGAAAAAAAAAAAAAAGAATTATAAAAAAAGTTTCCAATGGTCATTTTTTGGTTCAACTGTTATTAACATTGAATGTATCATTTGTCCAAATTGCACCAAATGCAGCACTGCACTATTACAGTTGATTTACAATTCACATACCAAGATGTGATGTTATCAGTGTCTTGATAGTTTGAGTATGATAATAAAGTTAAGGTTATTTATAACCATTGAGCCATTGAGTGAAAAAAAATGTTTTTTGTAGCTCACAAATACATAACTTGTCTTTCTAATGAGAAGAAAACCCATGACAAATATTGTTCTCTTTTACGAACTTGTCTGTGTGTGTGTGTGTGTGTGTGTGTGTGTGTGTGTGTGTGTGTGTGTGTGTGTGTGTGTGTGTGTGTGTGTGTGTGTGTTATCCTTGAAATGAAATCCACTTCTCCCTCGTTCAAATTTTCAGAATCCATAAAAATGTAAATATTTTATTTTGAAGTTGAACTGCTGGTAATAAGTTAAGAGTGAAGCTCAAACATCCAACTGTTGGAACATCGTGCACATTTTTGAGTGGAGGGGGGCCATCAAAATGCAATAGTCTGGGGCATGTGTGTGCGTGTTTAATCTGACTCATCGCCTGAGTCTGAGATGTGGGGTAGGGCTGGCTATTTGAGCATGTGTGTGCCCAACCTAAACTACTAGATGTAATATAAAGAAACACAGCCTTTAACATGGCCAGAGTAGCATACACATATATTTTATATGTTAAAGACAATTATCTATGTTTCTTACAGATAATAGGATATAACAATCATTGTCTTACTGAACATTACACTGCCTACACGTTTACACAAAAGAGAACCTCAGTGCTGCTTTTCAATATGTTTCCAAAATATGTAAATTCAATCCAGTCCACAGGCCAAACTGAGGTCTGACAACTAAACCAGCAGTGTGTGAAAGATCCACACCTCTCCCAGACACGCGCACACACACACACACACACACACACACACACACACACACACTCACAGACACACACAGCTCCACCTACTGAACCGTCAAGAAGAGGTTTTAAAGGTCCCATATTTTACACCTTTCTGGGTCTTAATTTGAGGTATTGGTCCCCTAAAATGATATATCAGTGGTTTAAAGTCGAAAAAGCTGCTGCAATGTGTATTTCCATGTCCTCTCTTCTGCCTCTCTCTGGAGCTGCAGACAGAACAGGCTGTTTTCGCCTGCCTCTTGAGCCTCTCCTCTGATTGGCTGACTGCACTTTGAGTGACACGCAACCAGGCCTATCACCGGACTCAATCTGGCACATTTGACGATCTCTCTGGTAAACACAGCTGAAAGACACGTTGTTATGTTTGCAGCTATAGAAGACCAGCCACACATTTGCAGTAGGTTACAATAGGATGTTTCTGAATGGTAAGTTACACCGTCCTCATGTTTGTTCAAGTTTTAAAAGAACAGTCGGTCAATGTAGCAGAACCCCTGTCCATGTTAGTGTGTATTGTATCTCTCTGTGTACGGTGGATGCTCATCCTCCTTCCTGGCTGGTGGTGAAGACACAGATGCGGATTGGAACGGCATCAATCCCAAACCTCCAATCATCCTGAAGCACTTAAGCTTTAACAATGCTGTGTGAAAGTAACAGCGTGTCTGATGAGAGGATAGGAGAGGCCCTGATCAAAGAGGTCATTGAGGAGGAGCTGAAACATCCCTCATCCTCCCTGGTGTGGAAGTAAAGAATGAGCAGGAGGACAAGTTTGTGGACCAGCTGGGCACATTGGTCCGCAAAATGGTGACAAAATAAAGGATGACTTGGAGATCCAAGATGGAATAGATGGGGTTGCACAAGGCTTCAAGTGGGTCAGATTTAAGGAAATGGCAAACAAGGTGTTTGAGCATGGAATCACCTGGGAGAAGATTGCTATTCTCTTCTATATTGCCGGCAAGTTGGCAGTCAAAATAGTGGAGGCTCATCTGCCTCAGTCAGTGATGGAGATCCTGAGGTGGGCCGTGGACTTTTTCAAAAATTATCTCCTGGACTGGTTTCGGGAATGGGGAGGATGGATCTGCAGTTTCTCAGAACTGGCGGTGGCGTCATCCATGAGCTCTCACAGAGGAGGCCTTGTCATCACCTTCTTCACCGGCATAGCTCTCGGAAGCTTCATCAGCTGGAGACTGACCAGTTGACTCCGAGGCGCACCTTTTTGCTGTAAAGATGGTTCAAACATTTTCTAAGAATTATTTTCACTCTACTTTTCCACTTTTCTTGCAATTTCTCTGCAAAACTTTAAAACTTGAGGGTGACAGCGATGACTCTAAAGAAAGGATGTGTTAAAATCCAACACGCTTTTTGTCTTATAGCTATTTCAACACATGTTCGGGTAAAATATCCAAACACATTTTTTTAAAAGCGCTTTTTTTTAAAAACGCTTTTTTTAAAAGTCACACAAGTGATCAACACATCATGTGTTAGATACTTGACCAATCACGAAAGGTAAGCTGGCTTTTATCTTTAGTTAGCGTAGAGCCTGCTGAAAATGAATTGCCAGGTTTGTGACATTCAGGTAGGGAGGTTTCAAAACTGTATTCACTGAAAAGCACTTACTCACAAGTGAGATTTAACTTCACCTGTTGCGACGGCATTAAAAGTGAACATCACGTAAACTAACGGCTCCCTCAATGTTGGCATCACGCTATCAGTGTCTTGTGTTAAAGCTGAGCCTGAGACTGTGATGTAACGTTAATTCCAGATGTTTGCAAGCTAACGCTAAGTTACGCTAGCTTGTAGAATCAGAAGGTGGATGTTGTCATGGGCTTTAAGTCAGCTTCTGCCCAACACCGGTGACCCGGTAGGTTAGTTAACATTTTAAACAGGTTAACTGCATTTAGCTCTTACAAACGCTTTGGACAGGGATAGCTTCTACATTAGGAGGATGGGGTCGGGCCCTGTTTCATTATGCATTTAGCAAATGTAAATGCTGTTTAATAAGTGCGGAGAATCATAGGTTAACATATCTTGGATGTCTTGCTAACGTTAGCTCAGCATTGTCAAAGATATGTTGGCCAAAAGGTTCTTTGTACGGTCAACATGTTAAACAACCAAACATGGTTGTTGACGGTTAGGTTGTAATGATAATATCTCATATCTACCATTATTGTAATTAGGTTGTTTGGCCGCCTCGCGCGAAAGGCAGGAAAAAAATATTTGCAAGCTAGAAAACCTTCCAATACCGAAGGTTCTGGATAACAAGCAAATCACCAACAGTAGCTGAAATGCTTCCGCAGTACCCTCGCTTTGTGGACCTGCCATTCTTGGTAAGTATACAGCACTTAAATTAAAAGTTCCAATATGTTATTTTGATGTAACTAACCATAACTTCAATTATTATGGCAAACATCTCAATCAATCAATCTCTCAGGGAACACACCCAGGTTGCAAACCCATTTGGAGAAAAATTATAAATTTCACTTTGTCAGAGGATGTTCCTATGCAGTCGTGCTCTAACAACAATGACACTTCAGATACAGATTTCGACCACAATCTAGATCAGGGGTATTCAACTAAAATTTAAAGAGGTCCAGTTAGAGAAAAATTCTTGAAGCAAAGGTCCGGAAGATCTTAATGTCTAACTATTTAGTGTGATATATATTTAAGTAGCCTAGTAGTTGTATCAACATCTGCATGTACTAAATACCTGACTGTCAAATCAAATGAATTCAGTACGATTGAAAAACTTTGACAATATTTATTGTCACGTAACATAGAACTGAACATATATGTATGATTGCAGATATGTATAATGTTCTCTCATTAACTAAATAAAAGTAGGGCTGCATTTCAAAATAAGAAAAAATAAATAAAATGTGAAAATTGTGCATGTTCAAATAAAGGGCTTAACTTCAGAAAAATTAAATAAAGGGAGCAAAAGCTTGAATTTCCCTTTTTCTGTTTCACATCTTGACTCAAATGTCTCAACCAATTTTACAGATAATAAATCTCAACACATCTTAACAATTGAACAGTTTTAGAATCACTTTCTTCCCCTCTTATATCCCACTCCCCCACTTTGTTCGTCTGTTTCTCTCCCTTTCTCCGTCTCACTCCTGTTTCTCTCCCTTTCTCCGTCTCACTCCTCTGTTTCTCTCCCTTTCTCCGTCTCACTCCTGTTTCTCTCCCTTTCTCCGTCTCACTCCTCTGTTTCTCTCCCTTTCTCCATCTCACTCCTCTGTATCTCTCCCTTTGTTTTCTCTACCTGTATCTCTATCTTTCTTTTTCTTTCTACCGTCTTTTCATGTGTAACTTGCCTCTAACTCTCTCATCTGTCTGCACTGTAGAGTCGCAATGTTTACCGCCTGGAATGCACAGACTTGATTGGCTGAGTAGTATCACGTGGAATGGCTTAACTCGCATGCAATTGGTCTGTGCGTTTCCTCATCTGCTAAACCACTACCGTAAAGCAGCGCCGGTTACAAATAGAAGCACCCCGTCAGGTTTTAAATCATAACCTTCTGTTTTGGCTGTAGGTCCGGGTCCGTACGGGACGGCTTCTGGGTCCGGACCGCGGTCCGCCTGTTAGTGACCTCTGATCTAGATACTCCAATGGCTCTTCATTTTTCAGACCACAGTGACTGGGCAGCTTCATTTGTTGCCAACATGTACTCTGCATCAAATTCCACCCTAACTGATGTGCAAAAAAGTATTGTATGCACCAAAGAGCTATTGGACAAGACATTAGATTCATTGAAAGATAAAACTGCATCTCTGATTAATAGCTACTCTATATCAAATGATGATGACACTGTCCAAGCTTTGATGAAGGTTTTTTTGAAAAGGCACGAAATGTTTTCAGACGTGGAATTTTTTCTGAAAAACACTCCCTGGTTAAGCCCACCAAAATGTTCTTGGGGTACAGAGGTGACACAGCAAGAAAACAGGGGAAATTGAATCAAGTACTGGCTGCAGACACTTATCAGTACATCTCCATTATCAATACCATAAAGTTTCTATTTGGAAGTGAAAAGATGCAGACCCTCTATAAGCAATCTAACAAAAGTGTTGATGGTAAAATGCATGATTATTGTGGTGGAACACAGTTTGCCCAGCATGCCTTATACAGCAGGTATCCCAATGCACTACAAATCCAACTTTATTATGACTTGGGTTCAAAAACTAAACTAACTAAAGTTCACTAAATGGGAGCAGTTTACTTTCAGTTGAGAAACTTGCCTGTGGAATTGAACTCCTCCCTTGCAAACATTCACCTTTGTCTACTCTTCATTTCTATAGATCAGAGGTCACTAACAGCCGTCCCGTACGGACCCGGACCTACAGCCAAAACAGAACGTTATGATTTAAAACCTGACGGGGCGCTTCTATTTGTAACCGGCGCAGCTTTTGTAGTCTTTACGGTAGTGGTTTAGCGGATGAGGAAACGCACAGACCAATTGCATGCGAGTTAAGCCATCCCACGTGATACTACTCAGCCAATCAAGTCTGTGCATTCCAGGCGGTAAACATTGCGACTCTAGGGTTAACCCTAACCCTGCGGACAGATGAGAGTTAGAGGCAAGTTACACACGAAAAGACGGTAGAAAGAAAAAGAAAGATAGCGATACAGGTAGAGAAAACAAAGGGAGAGATACAGAGGAGTGAGACGGAGAAAGGGAGAGAAACAGAGGAGTGAGACGGAGAAAGGGAGAGAAACAGAGGAGTGAGACGGAGAAAGGGAGAGAAACAGGAGTGAGACGGAGAAAGGGAGAGAAACAGGAGTGAGACGGAGAAAGGGAGAGAAACAGGAGTGAGACGGAGAAAGGGAGAGAAACAGAGGAGTGAGACGGAGAAAGGGAGAGAAACAGAGGAGTGAGACGGAGAAAGGGAGAGAAACAGGAGTGAGACGGAGAAAGTTGAGAAACAGGAGTGAGATGGAGAAAGGGAGAGAAACAGAGGAGTGAGACGGATAAAGTGGAGAAACAGGAGTGAGACGGAGAAAGGGAAAGAAACAGAGGAGTGAGACGGAGAAAGGGAGAGAAACAGAGGAGTGAGACGGAGAAAGGGAGAGAAACAGGAGTGAGACGGAGAAAGTTGAGAAACAGGAGTGAGATGGAGAAAGGGAGAGAAACAGAGGAGTGAGACGGATAAAGTGGAGAAACAGGAGTGAGACGGAGAAAGGGAGAGAAACAGGAGTGAGACGGAGAAAGGGAGAGAAACAGGAGTGAGACGGAGAAAGGGAGAGAAACAGAGGAGTGTGACGGAGAAAGGGAGAGAAACAGGAGTGAGACGGAGAAAGGGAGAGAAACAGGAGTGAGACGGAGAAAGGGAGAGAAACAGAGGAGTGAGATGGAGAAAGGGAGAGAAACAGGAGTGAGACGGAGAAAGGGAGAGAAACAGGAGTGAGACGGAGAAAGGGAGAGAAACAGGAGTGAGACGGAGAAAGGGAGAGAAACAGAGTGAGACGGAGAAAGGGAAAGAAACAGAGGAGTGAGACGGAGAAAGGGAGAGAAACAGAGGAGTGAGACGGAGAAAGGGAGAGAAACAGAGGAGTGAGACGGAGAAAGGGAGAGAAACAGGAGTGAGACGGAGAAAGGGAGAGAAACAGAGGAGTGAGATGGAGAAAGGGAGAGAAACAGGAGTGAGACGGAGAAAGGGAGAGAAACAGGAGTGAGACGGAGAAAGGGAGAGAAACAGAGGAGTGAGACGGAGAAAGGGAGAGAAACAGGAGTGAGACGGAGAAAGGGAGAGAAACAGAGGAGTGAGACGGAGAAAGGGAAAGAAACAGAGGAGTGAGACGGAGAAAGGGAGAGAAACAGGAGTGAGACGGAGAAAGGGAGAGAAACAGGAGTGAGACGGAGAAAGTTGAGAAACAGAGGAGTGAGATGGAGAAAGGGAGAGAAACAGGAGTGAGACGGAGAAAGGGAGAGAAACAGAGGAGTGAGACGGAGAAAGGGAGAGAAACAGGAGTGAGACGGAGAAAGTGGAGAAACAGGAGTGAGACGGAGAAAGTGGAGAAACAGGAGTGAGATGGAGAAAGTGGAGAAACAGGAGTGAGACGGAGAAAGTGGAGAAACAGGAGTGAGATGGAGAAAGGGAGAGAAACAGGAGTGAGACGGAGAAAGTGGAGAAACAGGAGTGAGATGGAGAAAGTGGAGAAACAGGAGTGAGATGGAGAAAGGGAGAGAAACAGGAGTGAGACGGAGAAAGTGGAGAAACAGGAGTGAGACGGAGAAAGTTGAGAAACAGGAGTGAGATGGAGAAAGTGGAGAAACAGGAGTGAGATGGAGAAAGGGAGAGAAACAGAGGAGTGAGACGGGGAAAGGGAGAGAAACAGACGAACAAAGTGGGGGAGTGGGATATAAGAGGGGAAGAAAGTGATTATAAAACTGTTCAATTGTTAAGATGTGTTGAGATTTATTATCTGTAAAATTGGTTGAGACTTTTGAGTCAAGATGTGAAACAGAAAAAGGGAAATTCAAGCTTTTGCTCCCTTTATTTTATTTTTCTGAAGTTAAGCCCTTTATTTGAACATGCACAATTTTCACATTTTATTTATTTTCTCTTATTTTGAAATGCAGCCCTACTTTTATTTAGTTAATGAGAGAACATTATACATATCTGCAATCATACATATATGTTCAGTTCTATGTTATGTGACAATAAATATTGTCAAAAAGTTTTTGAATCGTACTGAATTCATTTGATTTGACAGTCAGGTATTTAGTACATGCAGATGTTGATACAACTACTAGGCTACTTAAATATATATCACACTAAATAGTTAGACATTATGATCTTCCGGACTTTTGCTTCAAGAAATTTTCTCTAACTGGACCTCTTTAAATTTTAGTTGAATACCCCTGCTATAGACAGAGAGGTATATGGCTTTGGCAAAATATTAGAGCCTTTGTTGGATGATATTCGATCTCTTGAAACAAAATGGATGGAGTTTGAAATTGAGGGTCAGAGTTCTCTGCTCTATGGCACTATCTGCCTCCTGACTGCTGATAATCATGCTTGCCATTCACTTGGAGGGTTTTTGGAAAGCTTCTCAGCCAACGAATTTTGCCATTTCTGTCAAACTGACAGACAAGCTGCCCAGCATGTGTTTGATGATAATCATCAGGACTTTCGCAATAAAGTAAACTTTAAAGAAAATGTCATGCTTAATAATACAACTCTAACTGGTATAAAGGGGGATTCCTGCATTTTAGAGGGCGTGGCTCTAATTGAAGTCAAATTACTTTTGAAACATTTAATCTACAATGAAAAGCTTTTCACCTGAGAGCAGTTCAATTACAGACTGGTAAGCTTTGATTACAGTTTTGCAAATGAGAAAAACAAACCTAGTGTCATTCTTAACCTGAGAACATCAGAGAATCCTATAAAACAAACAGCCTGTCAGAGGTGGTGCCTCTTACTCTTTTTACCCTTCCTAATAGGAGATTTTATAAGAGAGCATGATCAGCATTGGAAATTGTTCCTTCTACTCAGAGAAATATGCAGTATAGTATTTCCCCAGTTGTCAGCAAAGGACGTGCTGTCTTTTAAAAGCAGTTGGTCATAGATCACCACAATGTATTCAAGAGTCTTTATCCTGACAGACAGCTCACCCCCAAACATAATTTTATGATTCACTATTGGTGCATGATATTAAAGTTCGGCCCACTTTTGAAGTAATGGTGTATGAGATTTGAGAGTAGGCATGGCCCTCTCAAAAGGCATGCTCATGTTGTGTGTAACTTCATAAATATTTCTAAGACTTTGGCCTATAAGAATCAAATTCAAAGTTCGTTTGACTGGAAATTTAGTGAACCCCTTCCGAAAAAAAAAAATGTGTCAGTTACAAAAGCTTTCCCGGTCATGGTCGGTTCTTTGGAGAAAAGTGATCTGTTCATTGAAAATTTGAAAGCACTTGGGTTTAATATTAGCACTTGCAGCACAATTCATGTGGCTCACTCTGTCTGTGCACTTGGACGGACATGAAGAGTAGAGCGTCTCTTTGGAGAGATATTACACATTATTCCCAAATGTGAATGTTCGCATGAATAGTTTGTTCAGTTAGTTTTTTAACTGGCTCTTAAAATTGAACGAGGCAATTGCAAAATGAGTTGTTAAAATGTATTTATTGTATTTTGTGTCTCTGACGGGTTTTACAGTTGTCAAATAGACTGATAATGCCCTTGTTATTCTACTGACTCAAATATGTTACTGAAAATCCAGTTTGAGGAATTATTTTTATTTTGCAAAAAAACATAAAAAACACAAAGATGTGTTAAATAACACATCTTTTAACGAAGAAAAGTTACAGATGTAGTTTAATCTTCCCAACCTATAAGTTAAAAGGCTGTGATCACTTCAGGACTTCTTCTTTTGCTTTTGTTTATTGGCACAAATATGTCATGTCACCTCCCAGACGAGTGAATCCCCTGATTCAACTGAAATTAACAAATTTTACTCCAATTGTTATTTTGACTTCTGGTGTGATGAAGCCATAACTCTTTAATTGCAAACATTAGATTAAAAACATGTCTTCTGATTGTGGAAAGATTAAAAACAAACGTACTTTCTCTTAAAAGCTGGACAACTACAACACACAAACATTTGAAATTGTGACCACCTGCCATCATCAGAATGTTCACCTCTGACTTTAAATTCCAAACTAATAAGTCAAAGATTATTCCTCAATAATGGTTTGCCATAAAAACTGGGTGAAACATGGGTGATTGACAGCTGAGACTGACTTGTGATTGGTCAAGCATGTGCATCATTGACCCTGTTCAGACCGCTAAGTACGTGTGTTCACACCTGGCATTAAAATGTGTCCTGAATGTGTCGATACATCCGATGTCGAGTAACTTCTGCTGTGAGCTGACTGGCAAAGATATGGCGACTTCAAGTGGAACTGCAGCAAATTCTGTAATTTCTTTACAAAAACACACTTTCGCTGAACTGAACTAATCAGTTTACAAATGATGAACGTAAGCGGCGTTCACTCCAGCGAGAGTGATACGATGATGATTTTTTAATCATCATCAAATAAGCCATTAAGTGAAATACACACGCACACACACACGCACACACGCACACACACACACACACACACACACACACACACACACACACACACACACACACACACACACACACACAGAATGCTTATCGTCTTTACTTTCGAATGCTGATTACTTTTCAGACCAGCCAGTCAGTCTGGGTCTGCAGGTTTGACTGCATTCAACCTGTTCTTTGACATCATGTCAAGATTATCAGTCCTCCCCCACCTGTCACTTGGATACCAAAACCAAAAGTTAAAAGACAAAGGTCGGTAGAACAAAGGCCTCCGGCAGGTTCCTTAGGTGTGGACAGAAAGCTTTGATAATACACACCAAGGCCGTAGTCATGAAGTGAACATTGGGGTGGACCAAAATCTCACAACTTATTATTAACACACAAGATGATTTTTTATGTATTTTGCCATTTAAATCAATTTGTTATACTGTATTTTAAGTCTAATGTGTGCTTTGGCAATATAAACATGTTTATGTGTATTTTATATAACTTTATATATGTTTTACATTATTATTTTTTAAATACAATTACATAAGTATATAAAATTATACAAAATATAGACGCGCGGACGTTCTGTGATTATGACTCACAATGTCAATTTCATTCATGTGTTTAAATCAGTGGTCACCAGCCTTTTCGAGCCCAAGATCACTTTTTAATCACAAACTTAAGCCGAGATCTACCATTACATTTCATTAAAGGCTGAATGTACAAGAAATAAATATACACAAAGAAGGGCAGTTGTGCAACTTTTTCCATTCAATTCACAATATTCAAATTAATATCATTCATATTTACAATGCAAAATATGTAGCTTCTCAGTTCCACAACATGTTCTGCAGAGGAGCTGCTACTGCAGCACAATGTTTGTACATATAGGCTTTGATTTGAATATGGCCACAAATATGATTATTACCCTGTATGAAAGAAGTCCCTTGTACTAAAATAAATACCAGTACTACACAGTATGAAGCCGTGCATCTTCTGCTCTTGCAAATATTTCACAATAATAACCCCTTTTTAAACAAGGGAATGGATTCCATCAACAGAAACGCTGGAGTGCTTTTATTTTGAAAAGGCATACAGAAAGTGTTGCAACCATTTGTTTGTGACATAAATTCATCAGATAAACATTAAAAATCAGGTTAAAGATCATTTTTTCTGTTTATTCTGCTGTGAACCACAATGTGAATCTCTCTATGACACAAATGTATTTACAACACTTTCTGAACACGTTTCAAAGTAAAAGCACTCCAGCGTTTCACCTTCTGAATCCACTCATTTGTTCCAACGGGGCTTTGATTGTTATCGACAGAAAGATGCGCATCTTCATACCGTAGAGTCCTGACATTTACTTTAGTACATGAACCAACTTGTTCTTGAAGGAAATGCAGGAGATAAACCTGCAGCTCCACCGCCAGTAGCAGACACACAGCGCGTGTGAAAAACAGACAACCGACACACAGCTGATCTGCGGCGCGACGACAGCCAGTGAGTCCAGAGAGTTGGGGGATCGACCGTGAAGACTGGGAGATCGACCAGTAGATCGCATTCGGCGGGTTGGCGACCACTGGTTGAAATCAATTTAGCTTACTTAGTTTTGGGTTTTATAATTGATTCAATGAGTTGGAAATAAACTCATGAGATGCAAGTATTCTAGTTTTAGCATACGATCAGATAAGAGCAGGTTTTATTGTGAAATATTAAACAGGGGAGGGTTATTCAAACTGAGAATCAAAATGGTTTCTATTTTATTGAAACAGAAAGTGGAAGTGGTTCACAGAAACCAGCCTTTAGTGGAACTTACCTGACTTATGACTCATCTACTATCAACTCCACCTCTCACACACAAAGCTCCGCCTACTGAACCGTCGAGAAGAGGAAGAGTCACTGAAGAGAAGCAGAGTCTCCGAGGAAGTTTCTCTTGAAGTTTTTCAGAGAAAGTTTGTACTTTTTAACCATGGCGTGTGAAAGTAACAGCGTGTCTGATGAGAGGATAGGAGAGGCCCTGATCAGAGAGGTCATTGAGGAGGAGCTGAAACACATACCCTCCGAGGACGTCCCGTCCTTCACCCTACTTGCTGTGGAACTAAAGAATGAGCAGGAGGACAAGTTTGTGGACCAGCTGGGCACATTGTTCCGCAAAATTGGTGACAAAATAAAGGATGACGTGGACATCCAAGATGGAATAGATGGGCTTGCACAAGGCTTCAAGTGGAACAGATTTATGGAAATGGCAGACAAGGCGTTTGAGCATGGAATCACCTGGGAGAAGATTGCTATTCTCTTCTATATTGCCGGCAAGTTGGCAGTCAAAATGGTGGAGGCTCATAAGCTTCAGTCAGTGACGGAGATACTGAAGTGCACCGTGGACTATTTCAAAAAGTATCTCTTGGGCTGGATTCGGGGACGAGGAGGATGGATCTGCAGTTTCTCAGAATTGGCGGTGGCGTCCGTGCAGATCGCGTCATCCATGAGCTCTCATAGAGGAGGCCTTATCATCACCTTCTTCACCGGCATAACTCTCGGGAGCTTCATCAGCTGGAGACTGACCAGTTGACTCTGAGGCGCACCTTGTTGCCATAAAGATGGTTATTTTCCCCTCTAATTTTTTTTTACAATTTCTCTGCAAAACTTGAAAACTTGAGGGTGACAGCGATGACTCTAGAGCTGCAGCCAGTAGAGCCAGAAACAGTAAAGGTTGGGTGGGGGGTTAGTCTATTAGATGAGTTGGTATTTGAAAGAAACTCATTTTATTTGTGTTTGAATTGTAACATTGAAAATCTGAAGCAGACAAACATCCTATGGAAACACACCACCCACTGTGTGTGAATGTAGCTGTGTGGCTCCCCTCTGTCCTCCTGCCTTCTTTCCTGTTTACCATCTCTTCATCATGGCACTGCTGTACATTTTGTTTACAATGTTTGCAATGTTATGAGGTTCTCTGTTTAAACCTTTTAATTGAACACTGCTCTGTGCTGTTTGTTTTCTGTTGGGATAGTCATTGCTGAATTAAACTGGAAATTTCAACTTCCTAGGGCAGTACTTATTCTAAACTTGCCTGTTGCTATGGTGCAGTTGGAAAACGTACAAAAAAACAGGTTCATCCTACCTAGTTTATCTGTAATGAAGATTATATAATCACTATTTTCCATAAAATGAAACTGATTTTTGCTTTATTACTGTTCACGTGTGGCTTATATATCTTGAATGATTTACGGAACTCCTGTTATTTTCCATACATTGCATGAATGCTATTTCATTGGTCTGTTACACAACAGACATAATATTGTATAATATCTGTAATTAAAATCAATATGGAACATTACAGCAACAAAAGGGATGTTGTGCTTTTACTTTGATTGAAATCATCACCTTTGCTGTGTTTCTGTTTCTCAGGCTGAGATTTCCTTTCCAATAGTCGCTTTTTTATTCAATTATTTACATTGAATGTATCGTTTTTCCAAATTGCACCAATCTCAGCACTGCACTATTTCAGTTGATTTACAATTTACATACAAAGATGTGATGTTATCAGTGTCTTGATTCTTTGAGTATGATAACAAAGTTAAGGTTTTTTATAACCATATTTAATCATAAAGATAAAACAGAAATGCTTGAGAGCAGATTTGGAATAATGTCGTTATAGAGGTAAGGCCATTTAGCCTTAGCTGACACGAAAAATGTAACATTGTGCAGGGGGGAGTGGAGGGGGACATCAAAGTGCAATAGTCTGGGGCATGTGTGTGCCTGAAAGATGTGAGATGGGTACAGTAAACTGTGAATGTGTAGTGTGTGGAGCCCTTTGAGCCGTTGATAACAAGCTGTTGATAAAAGTGCTATATACATGCAGTCCGTTTGCCTTTTACCATTTTGTAGGGTGAGGTTAGTAGATAGAAAAAAACAACCTCACTCCTTGATTGTAAAACTTTATTCAAAACAAATACAGAGCAACAACATGTCAGAAGAGGTAGGAGTCATGTTTTTTTAAAGTTATTGTTCAAGTGGGTTGTTAAGGGTTTATGTTAGGAGTCCTAAATAAATACTACTACTACAGTGAAGTTTTCATAGGGATTGTTAAAGGTGCATTTTGGATTAAATAACAATTCAAGTTAGCTTTTCTATATAGGAACAAAAGTTACAGATGTAGTTTAATCTTCCCAACCTATTAGTTATATTTCTATGAAGACAGAATAAACACAATTTAATATAAACTGAACAAACATTGCTTCTCCATGTTGACTTTAATATACATATACCTATGTTTCTGCTGTTTAAACTCATAACTGTGTACAAAGCAGCCTCTTCTGTGGAGCAGCTTTTACTCCACGACAGCAGGTGGATATGAAAACACATGGTGAAACACAGCCAGAAAGATCTGGGGCCTCATTTATATCAGTTTCGCCACTTCTCACGCAAACGTTGGGATTTATATAAACAAACTTGACGGCAAAATTTGCACATTTCCACGAAAACGTACCCATGCGTACGAACATTTTGGAGATGGCGATGCAGACGTGAGGTGGTGAACTGAAGCCAGATTGATGACCCACTTCATCATTAACACTAAAACTAACTTTAATTTAATTGAAGAAGACATAAAACACCTTACAGCAAATTAAGTTTAGATACAAATAAACAGTGGAGTTGCAGAGCCGAGTCATTAATAGGTTTTTATAATGTCTTCTAACACTGTGCGTGAATGAATGGATGAGGAGGAAACGAGGGTTCAGCGATCACAAAGAGTTTTTGTAACCATGACGATGACTGATCAGCTGATATAGATTCTATAGATCTGTGATCTTTGTGCTGAACTGAGTCCAGTAACACACAGATCGACCGACGGAACCGAACCATCCCAGTACAAACACGAGCATATAATAATAATTCTGTTAGATTCTATAGATTGAGGACATCACATCTGTCTCTGAATTTAATAATCCTGCAGTTTTGGATGATTAAACTACGAACAGGCGATACAACAAGTCCCCTCACATTCTGATAGTGTTTTTCTTTTGACTCCACCTTTGAATTGGATCTTTTTTTTATTTCAGGCTCCGTTCACTCTATCGTGCTCACTCTCAATTACTCTAATAACAGCAGCAGCGTATCAGTGTATTTTCTTTATTAGTGACATCACTGCTTTCCCATAAAATCTCTCTTCACCTCCACCTGACTAACAAACACCTCGATGTCAGTGTCAGAAAGTTTCGCTTCCTCTTCTCATCGCTTGATGCCGTGACTGTCATGACTCATGGTGGAAACCCATTGGTCAGCAGGATAATTTAATATTCATGAGGTGCTTTGTATTGACCACTTACGGTTGAATGTGGGCGTGTACAGGGCGGACATGGCAGCAGATCCACATTCTAACATTTCTGGGTAGACAGTGATTTATAAAGTGAACATTGCGTTCAGGTGTGCATGGGCACGGTTTTATAAATCTGTTTTTTTTCTTTGCTTACGCCATTTACGGCTTTCGTGCGCACATACACTTTTAGTATGAATCTCACGCACTGTTTAATAAATGAGGCCCCTGATCACTACAGGACTTTTTCTTTTGCTTTTGTTTACTGGCTGAAATATGTCAAAGTTCCCCAAAGTTGAAGATGATGTGCAAGATGTGATGAAATGAACTTCCTCCCAGATGAGTGAATCCATTCATTTCACTGAAATGAACCAATTTTACTCCAAATGTTATTTTGAACTCTGGTGTGATGAAGCCATAACTCTTTAATTGCAAACATTAGATTAAAAACATCTATCCCGACAGTGGAATGATAAAAAAAACAAACAGACTTTCTCTTAAAAGCTGGACAACTACCACATTAGAAATTGTCACCACCTGCCCCCATCAGAATGTTCACCTCTAACTTTAAATTGGAATGCAACAGGAAAGCCTCCATTTTAGCAACAAACCAATACTGAGCACCTGACAGCCAAAAGCTACTATAGGCAAGTAAGCAGATTGTAAAAAAAACAAAGCAGATACTATTGATAAAATTAACTTATGTCAGTATCCGACAGAACAGCATCTGAATATTTTTGTGCTGTAACATCACCATGTTTTCATGACTTATCTTCACAGAGCTCGACACACTGTGGTGGATACACAGGTTTCAGAGAACTTGAGACCAATAATAAAATGTGCCCTTTAAATAGACTTATGTAGTGCATTATGGTTTAAATGTTATAAATAATAATGATGTTTTTCAGCTTATTTTTCTAACAAACGCCCTTTTTCGCAAATCCAAGATTATGTAAGAGCATTGTCATGATAACAGATGTTATATTTCAGTCGACATTAGAAAACATTGAATCCAATACTTAGCTTTCAGCATGTGAGGCAGGAAAACAGAGCAATCACAACAACCCTTTAGGCTACTAGATACTCTGGATAATAACTACAGTTGAAATATGATGGTGACTCATGTAACTATGAACCTAATCTTACATCATGGAAACGACAGATGTGCCACCACTTCTTATATTGAAATTAGTTCTGGCATCAAACCTCAACACTGCAAACAAAGATATCAAAAACAAAGTTGGTATTGAAATTCTGGTATTATTTTGGCACTTATATTAGAGATAAAATCAGCAGTCCTACATAAACAAAAGAAGACAACTTAATGAAGCAGCGACAACACTTTTTGTTAGTGAAACGGAAATGAACTGCTCTCAGCTTTCAGACGGTGGTGGAAGATAAAACTCCACATCGCCTCACATTCTCATACACTACAACACACAAGAGGTGGAAAAGAGAACGGAAAAGTCAGAGCTGCACCTGGACCATCAAACACACACCCACGTTTGCAACTGAACAGCAGGCCACCTAAACCAGTCGACATTGTGGAGTGCACACTGCATTCATCAGGGAGAAAAGGTTTTAGACATTCGATAGAATTATATATTAGCATCTCATAATAATTAGATTCATATTTCAACATTCTGAGATTTGAAAATATCATATAATTAAAAGAGACTCACAAATATAGGCTCTGTATCTTAAGTCATGAGAAGCATACCTCCCAATTACAAGATATGGATCTCAGAGTTACAAATATTTTGTTTACTTTATGAAATATCGATATGATTTAACTAAATCTAATTATATTATATTGTAGCAAATTCTCCTCTCTTAATTTCAAGGTAATGATTTTGTAATTTTAAAAGAGCTTAGATATTTTTTCTCCCAACTGTCAAATACAGGTCTTGTAGTTATGACACATGTAAACTCTAATTGCACTGTTTAGTACTTACTGCAATTATCTTTTCATAACTACAAGTATTATTTTTGCTCAACTGTTTCCTTACAATTACGAGTCATGGGTCTTGTAAATATGAAACGCCTTTGTATTATTTCAAACACGAGTTAAGAGAAACTTAGTACTTAGTAGATAAGGATCTCATAATTATGAAACAGTTAACTTGTAATTGTGACAGAAACATCTTTTGGATACAGATCTCTTAATTATCAAAGCGCTCCTGTATTTATAAGGTTGTGTTGATTTGCTTTCTTTGCTGAATGCAATGTGCGTCCGCACACACACATCAACACTTTTGCTTTGCAAACTTTCCTGGGTGTAATTCTTATCTCAGTGTGGACTTTGTTAGTGTTGGTTTTGAATTCCAATCCACAGTATCATGTCAACAGCAGATTGTTAGACCCTGCAGGTATAGAAGAAGAGGCAACACCGTAAACCACCTAAGGTGACCATCCAGGGCCTGAGTCAGGGCCAGTGAGGAGCACAAAGGTGGGGGTTACTCAGCAGGATGTGGGATGTTGAAGGGCTGGGGCATCCCTCTGATAGAGGTGGTGTTCCCTCCACAGTCCACATACTGGTACATCTCCTGAGACACCTGCTCCACGTGGCCAAAGTACGTTGTTGTGACTGTCACTCTGCAGAGGGTGGTAAGGCACAGGTTGGAGCTTACACAGTCAACTCACTGGCGTAGATTTGATTAGGAGGATCGACACAACTTACTGCATCATGACGACAATGTTGTGAACCCTGATGGTTTGCAGGGTGCAGTAGTCACTGGGAAATAAAACAAATGTTAGTACTTGTGCATTGTGGAGCAATTAAAAAATTACTGACAGTGTTTTCAAGCAGGGAGAATTTGAAAAAACTACTGATGTCTGGTTGGATTAATAACAGTAAAGATTAATACATCACAGTTAAGGTGGGACTCTCAAATTCAGGGGTGTGCCTTATCATATAATAATGCTGATATTTAACAAAAAATGGCTGAATCATGATTTCAGTTGCATTCCAACAATAAAATATTCTTACCTAATTACTACATATTGTTTCACAACTGCTGTGAAGGACACAAGAACAGCCATGCTGGCAGCTCTGTGAGGTTCTACTGATCTATCTTAATACAGATACTCTAAATGGTGGGGGTGTGAAAAGAGGCCTTAAGACTGGAGAAACTCTTACATAAGATCAACTCTTTTACATCACACTGCTGCTTACGAAAGGTTAAATCCTTGCAGAGACAAGTGTGAGGAAAACGAAAGTGCACATTTGAATCTAAACATGTTAGGAATTAGGAGGGCCTCTTGCACTTGCCCAGCCGGTTCCTGCTCTACTTTCTGAGCATTCATTATATACACTCACCGGCCACTTTATTAGGCACACCTGCTCAATTACTTGTTAACACAGATAGCTAATCAGCCAATCACATGGCAGCAACTCAATGCATTTAGGCATCTAGACGTGGTGAAGACGACTTGCTGAAGTTCAAACCGAGCATCAGAGTGGGGAAGAAAGGGGATTAAAGTGACTTTGAACATGGCATGGTTGTTGGTGCCAGACGGGCTGGTCTGAGTATTTAAAAAACTGCTTATCTACTGGGATTTTCACGCACAACCATCTCTAGGATTTACAGAGAATGGTCCGAAAAAGAGAAAATATCCAGTGAGCGGCAGTTGTGTGGACGAAAAAAATGCCTTGTTGATGTCAGAGGTCAGAGGAGAATGGGCAGAGTGGTTCGGGATGATAGAAAGGCAACAGTAACTCAAATAACCACTCGTTACAACCAAGGTATGCAGAATACCATCTCTGAACGCACAACACGTTGAACCTTGAAGCAGATGGGCTACAGCAGCAGAAGACCACACCGGGTGCCACTCCTGTCAGCTAAGAACAGGAAACTGAGGCTACAATTCGCACAGGCTCATCAAAATTGGACAATAGAAAATTGGAAAAACGTTGCCTGGTCTGATGAGTCTCGATTTCAGCTGCGACATTCAGATGGTAGGGTCAGAATTTGGCGTAAACAACATGAAAGCATGGATCCATCCTGCCTTGTATCAACGGCTCAGGCTGATGGTGGTGGTGTAATGGTGTGGGGGATATTTTCTTGGCACACTTTGGGCCCCTTAGTACCAATTGAGCACCGTTTGAACGCCACGCCTTGTTGAATCTATGCTACGAAGAATTAAGGCAGTTCTGCAGGCAAAAGGGGGTCAGACCCGGTACTAGCAAGGTGTACCTAATAAAGTGGCCGGTGATTGTATATCTGCTTACTGATTTCATAGACTTGCCTAACTGTATGTGGAAAGCATATCTTATGAACAGTTAATCTAATCTTCTAACCTTTACACTAGGGCTGGGCGATATGGCCTAAGACACGATATATATCTCGATATTTTGTACATCTCCTCTAAATCACTGTACAAAGATTAAATTCATAAAAGTCCACAGGAAGTGGCTAAGCTAGCAGACGGTAGCATTTCCGACAGTCCCTGAATGCACCTCGTCGGGAAGATATTCGGGGACATTTAGGCTTAAAACAAAAAGGTGTAAACGACATTGTTACGAGTCGAATATAAATGTCGGGGTCTTCTGATCATTGAGCAGCTGTGGCTCATAGAGGAAACTCTATGGTGTGTTTTCACTGTTTGTTTCTACTGTTCTTCAACAAAGTCACTGACCGGCTGCTTGACGTATAACTTTCGCTGGAGTGAACGCCGTTCATGTTCATCATTTATAAACTGATTCGTTCGGTTCAGCGTTCACAAAGAATATGAACAAACTGTCAATAACCGTCTCTGAACTCTCGTCAACTCACTGGGGCTCTTCACTTTCGCTCTCTCGTGCTCTGAGTCTCTTCCCTCCTGATACAAAAAGTTCACTGCCCCACCCATCCAGGGAGTGAGCAGTCTGCTGTGAGAGGGGCACGAGAAGAGAGAAGCGAGAGAAGCGACATGCATTGTATGAAAACATAACACTAGTTAAGTAAATAATGACAGCCCATTTACAATGAGCAATGCTCTAGATCAGGGGTATTCAACTAAAATTTAAAGAGGTCCAGTTAGAGAAAATTTCTTGAAGCAAAGGTCCGGAAGATCTTAATGTCTAACTATTTAGTGTGATATATATTTAAGTAGCCTAGTAGTTGTATCAACATCTGCATTTACTAAATACCTGACTGTCAAATCAAATGAATTCAGTACGATTCAAAAACTTTTTGACAATATTTATTGTCACGTAACATAGAACTGAACATATATGTATGATTGCAGATATGTATAATGTTCTCTCATTAACTAAATAAAAGTAGGGCTGCATTTCAAAATAAGAGAAAATAAATAAAATGTGAAAATTGTGCATGTTCAAATAAAGGGCTTAACTTCAGAAAAATTAAATAAAGGGAGCAAAAGGTTGAATTTCCCTTTTTCTGTTTCACATCTTGACTCAAAAGTCTCAACCAATTTTACAGATAATAAATCTCAACACATCTTAACAATTGAACAGTTTTAGAATCACTTTCTTCCCCTCTTATATCCCACTCCCCCACTTTGTTCGTCTGTTTCTCTCCCTTTCTCCGTCTCACTCCTGTTTCTCAACTTTCTCCATCTCACTCCTGTTTCTCTTCCTTTCTCCGTCTCACTCCTGTTTCTCCACTTTCTCCGTCTCACTCCTGTTTCTCAACTTTCTCCATCTCACTCCTGTTTCTCCACTTTCTCCGTCTCACTCCTGTTTCTCCACTTTCTCCGTCTCACTCCTGTTTCTCCACTTTCTCCGTCTCACTCCTCTGTTTCTTTCCCTTTCTCCGTCTCACTCCTCTGTTTCTCTCCCTTTCTCCGTCTCACTCCTCTGTTTCTCTCCCTTTCTCCGTCTCACTCCTCTGTTTCTTTCCCTTTCTCCGTCTCACTCCTGTTTCTCTCCCTTTCTCCGTCTCACTCCTCTGTTTCTTTCCCTTTCTCCGTCTCACTCCTGTTTCTCTCCCTTTCTCCGTCTCACTCCTCTGTATCTCTCCCTTTGTTTTCTCTACCTGTATCTCTATCTTTCTTTTTCTTTCTACCGTCTTTTCATGTGTTTCTTGCCTCCAACTCTCTCACCTGTCTGCACTGTAGAGTCGCAATGTTTACCGCCTGGAATGCACAGACTTGATTGGCTGAGTAGTATCACGTGGGATGGCTTAACTCGCATGCAATTGGTCTGTGCGTTTCTCATCCGCTAAAACACTACCGTAAAGACTACAAAAGCTGCGCCGGTTACAAATAGAAGCACCCCGTCAGGTTTTAAATCATAACCTTCTGTTTTGGCTGTAGGTCCGGGTCCGTACGGGACGGCTTCTGGGTCCGGACCCGGACCGCGGTCCGCCTGTTAGTGACCTCTGATCTAGTTGTTCGAGTGATTTTTAGGACAAGCTGGTACTGCCACCATGCGGTTTAAGTTGAACATGCAAATATAAAAATTATTTCTACTGTTTTCATTATAAAGATATTTTACTTTTACTCAACTAGCTATTCTTTGGTAAGAATCTCTTAAACAGAAGAAAATAAAAGCTTACATTACTTTTACTGACAGGAAGATGCTTGAAAAAAATCTATTTCCTTCCCTATTTACATCACAGCCAGAGCTGCTGAGTTTAAAAAAAAAATCTACATGCTTTCCATGCTCTGCTTCTGCACACACAATACTTACTACATGTAGCTCATCTCATCTGCGATGATGGTGGGAACCATATAATCAGTCTGGAAACAGAAAAGCAGTAAATAGTAAAGCCTTAAGAGTTGTATCCACAGAGACAGGTGGTGACCTGGTGAACAAACACTGAGCTGTACCTGTTTCTTGTCCAGAGGGCTGATGGCAATGATGTTTTTGATGCGGGTTTTACCGATCACTGTCTTGGCAAACTGCACCTGCGCTGTGATGTTGGCAACCTCCACTGAGTAGTAGTTGTTGTTGGTAATGTTGAGAGTGTTCTGAAAGGAGAAGTAGCAGAAAGGTTTAAAGGTCCAGTGTGTAAGATTTAGGTGAAAGGGATCTATTGGCAGAAACTGAATATAAAATAATTGGGTGATGTTTTCACTAGAGCAGTGGTGACCAACCTTTTCGAGCCCAAGATCACTTTTTAATTCCAAACGTAAGCCGAGATCTACCACCCTGATATCTTCCAAAAACCTCACTTAGGAGGGTCATATTTATTATTTTTTGCAATTTCTGTTAAAGGCTGAATGTACAAGAAATAAATATACACAAAGAATGGCAATTGTGCAACTATTTCTATTTATCATATTTACAATGCACAATATGAACCTTCTCAGTTCCACATCATGTTCTGCAGAGGAGCTGCTACTGCAGCACAATGTTTTTACATATAGGCTTTGATTTGAATATGGCCACAAATGATTATTGCCCTGTATGAAACATGGACAAAACCTGTCATCCGGTGGTGACTGGACTGATGCTTGTCTGGGGCAGGGCGTGCAACACTTGGGCACTTTTCTGTACTTGGACCCGGAGCAGGAGAGCTACTCCGGCTGCTACTCGCAGGAGAGTGAGTGTTGCCATCTTCACCTCCCTGGGAGCGTTTAAAAAACGCGGATATTTTTATCTGCTTTTCAGGTGGTTGATGCGACATGTTTTCCGATGGATGCTCTCTGTCCGCTGGTGGGAGTGTGCTCACCTGTGTGTGCGCGCACGTGTCACACAGACAGTGTGACAGAGTTCCATCCATCGGGATGGAACTCCGCCCTGCGCGATACAGAGAGCAGAGGAGAAATCTAAACGCGCGACCATGTAGAGACAGAATTGACATGCCGTCGTGTAAATAAGATAAATAACATAAGGCCATTTAGTTTGTTTAATAAAAGAGCAAGCTATAGACCTGTTTTATAGGAAAGGTAACCTTAAATGACTTATGTTGAGATCTGGCGCTATATTTAAAAAAAAAAAAGTACTTGACCTTCCAGGGGGGGTGGGGCACCCCCCATAATATAATGGTAGGGGAAACACTGCGTATTAACTCTGCTGCATAGATCACGTGATCATGTTTACAGCACCCCGGCTCAAACTCTCCAGACATCTTCGTCTGTGTCGTCTACGTGCATGACACTAATTTTTTATATCAAACCCCCCCACGCTCGCGGTGAATCCGGGAGTGAATACCCTGCTGTGTTCACACATCGACTTCTCCTAGATTTCTACTGACTTAATACTAGGAGGTCAGGCGGATAAAGACTGTAGAAACTGTGGAGGGGCTCACTCGGTCTGCGTTCACACATGTACCTCCTCCAGAGACAATACGGAGGATGTGCACAGTCCAGTGCATGTCTAAAGGAGCTTCAGTGACCCCATGACAGGCTCACTCCTAGAAAGTATATTTGCATTTGATTTGCTCAAGATGTTTCTTCATTTCAGACTTCATTGTTTTATCTTCTTTCACGTTTGGATGTGTTGTTTAATCATAGAGCTCGTTTTTATTTTGTTGCTCACAGTATTTTCATTTGTTTGTAGTTCGATGAAATCTTATCTTAAAGCAGGTGACTGGAGTTTGACCGAAAGGCTCATTCTTGATCTGGACTAAAGCGAGACTCAAGTGTTCACTTGAATCATTTTAATTAAAGCCAGTGTGGACTTATGATCTCATGACTCAAACTAGGGTTAGATTTAAAAACAGCTGAAAAAAGAAAATACTACTCCCACCCCTTTTAAAGCTCTGACACATCACTGCTCTATAACATTTGTCTCTATCTTAAGCTCACCACCTACTCAGAATAGTTTAGGTAGATCAATGCCTGAATACATCTGGTGCAACTGGTGGTCATCTAGAAACTCAAAGCTTATTAGTCCTAATAGTGGCTGGGTGCTCTTTTTTCCCCCGTAAAAGGTGTTCTATCATTATATTTCTTACAAATACTTGCTCCTGCCTGCTATTCACTTCAACTGAAGCCTGCACATTGGACAAATTCCTTGCACGTGTTTCAGTCCAGAATTCATCTTCGTAGGCCTCGACCGTGCAGATAGCAACAGTCGGCAAACAGAAACACTGACGCATGATGTTTGCAAATGGGGAGGGTACTACTCTTGTGTTTTTCATCACCTCATTGGGTACATTATTACACGACTGACTGCAGCATCACTCATGTATACAGTTTTAAATTTGTGATCACTCTGTTTGTAACCCACATCAGAAACATGTCGTCACATCCTTTTTCTGGGCTGCACATAGCCTTTTTCCGGCAAAGTCTGGAGAGTTGTGTACGGCTTTACCCGCAGTTTGCCTTTCACACATGCACAACACAGCAGGAGGTTTTCGGCACAGGCGTAAATCACACTGCAGATTTCAGTAGTTTCAGGAATGGAAAAACTCACTGTGATGTTGAGATAGACGCTGCGCTTGTCTTGGTCGTAGCTGACGAAAACAGACTTCACCCCAACATAGGAGACGTCGATGGAGCGAGGGAAGAGGAAGAAGACGGCCAGACTGGACAGTAACAGGCAGACCACCACTGATGCTGAGACATACAACTTCCTGAAGGAGACATAGACAACTGCTTAAATTCCTTCCTAATCACACATTGATAACAAAATGTGAGACGAGTTACATTCTAAATGTGCACACTTTTTTGTTGTTTAGTTGCTCACATTGTCAAACAGTTATTTAGTCCTGGTAGTAATTGCGCCACTCAAGAATTAACAAGAGGGACATTAGCCCTGGGCAATAGGCTAATACTGTGATACCATCTAACCAAGTTTCTGTGGAACCATAGTGAGTAAATATGATAACATTATTTTCCTAATTACATTTTTTCAAGAAGCCTTACTTGTGTTGTACTGCAAATTTTGTCCATCTACATCAATAATATTCTTGTTATTACTGCATCATAACTTTCAGCCATTCTTCTATCACAGTAAGAGAACCATAGTGCATCATATGTGCAGTACAGGGAACTTCCACCGTAAATGACCGTCTTAAGAAAAGGACAATGTGGAGGATAAGGAAATCTGTTCTGTTTACTTCATGCCATACATAGTTTTAAAAAAAAGAAGACATGGCTTGTTGTGGTTATCCAACTTACTGACCATCATCTCTGTACAAAGACTGAAATATGACTTTATTTTTTTTTTTGATGTGAAATAAAACATTTCAAATAAAAACCTTTTTTATGACACTTCCAATTCCCTTTGGGGTTGATTATACCATCAACACTTTTAAGTAATGTAGCCATTTCCTCAATTTAAACAGCCATATACTTTATTTATTCGGTTCCTCATTTGTTGCTCTTAAAATGTGTTTCTTGTGGCCATGCCAAAGTAAAGCACATTTACAAGTTTATAAATTTAGTTAAAAGAAAAATTATGATAAAAACAGAGAAATTATTATATTGCTTGCATTGGCCGTGTAGCTTTAATTCTGCAATCCCTATTCATGCATTAAACTGTTGATTGTGATGTAGAAATTGTTAAATATTAAATAGTGTGGGTTGTTTTCTACAAAAGACACAAACATACAGAGGCAAGTACTTACGTCCTCCTGGGCCGTAGCCTTTGGTCACTGTATGGAATCAATGCCACCAATTGATTTTCTTGTCCTGAAACAGACAACAAACACTGATGAGTCACTATTAGCTGTGAAGAAACTGAGTCCATGGCACAACTACAGCCTATTTTACACCATCCCCCTGGTTTATCGCTGGGTTATCACTGGTCACTGTGTAATTATGTTGGACTAGGCCATGTAAGACAGCGCACTTTTCAGTCTCCATTCTGCTTCTATAAGAGTTTGACTTTCTCCACCCAGGCTGTGCACACAGGAGTGTTACCTCTGGGTATCCTCCCTGTGCCCTGACATGTGGGACATGTCACACTGTCCCGTCCTGTGAACTCCACGTAAGGAAACTGGGAGACGTCTCCGTCCTTGCCATCCTCAGTTTGGGCGTCCTCAGGAGAGGAGAGCCGGTCCTCGTCATCGCCTGTCTGCTTGGTGAGGTGGGAAAATGACTTCCCCATTGTCACACCTAGAAAACAAGGAAGGCAAACAAATGAAGTGTGTGGTTCGCAGTATAAGCTCAGTATTACAACGTTGCCCACACCTGGGCTTAGTAATTGCTTTACACCAAAACAAAATTGATTCATGTTTTCCACTATATTCATTGTTTCAGCGGTGTTCCACTGCTGAATAATTATAACCAGCGCTGCTACAGGATCAGGACAGACACACAATAAAGGTCCTGTCGGAGGTCAGAGTCTGCTTCCTCCTCACTCCCCCTCTGACCTGCCCTCACTTTACACTTTAACAACTAACAGATCAGAAGTTATTAAGACACGTACAGGCTGAGGTTTACTTTGTGTGATTACTTTGTTTGATTTCACTCTCGAGGTTATAAGACACATGTTTAAACCTGCTACACAACAAGGGACGTAACATGACAGGCACAGTCAGGACATCAGGGTTAAAGTGACCGGAACGATCAAGAGTCAAGATCCGACATCATCGATTAATAACTAAATACATTTTGTAACGTGAAGAGGGACAGAGCAGGGAGACACACGCAATGTTTTAACTTCATTGTTGCAGAAGAAGCGACGCCCTGTTTATCCAGGAACATAAATATGAGTTCAGCAGGTTTTTATATCAGTTCAAAGTGTAAGTGATAAGAAAACATCGGAGGACCCGAGTCACTTGTTGACCTGCGAAGTAATGCGCCTCAGTGCAGTGGCGCTGCTAAGGGGGGCAACATGGGGCCAGGTGGCGTCTAGACTAGACCCCACCTGTCTAAAGTCTAAACTGCTGAATCTAAATCGAATCGTGAGGCTAGTGAAGGTGCACTAGGTACCCCCCCCCCCCCGGTTAACCTCAGGATTCTCCCTGGTTACTCTATAATAATGTGCACTAGGCCTTTAAAGAGAGCTTGCTTTTCAGTTTCCAGTCTGCTTGGTTGTCTGATTTTGCAGAGCAAATGATTAATTCATGTATGAATACAATAGCCAGCTAATGAGTGGCTGATGAAAATAATCATTAGCAGCAAACCAAACAATTAAAATTGTCACAAAAGTAAAGTTTGAACTCTAGTTGTCTTTAAGGATCCTTCTCTCCCAAGCACTAAACTCCAATACTAGTGAGCTCATAGTCTCACACTTTACACTATTATATAATGGAAACATTAAATCAGTAAATTGAGTCTTTATCAGACAGAAACAGAGACAGGACAAGCTGGTGTCACTGTCACAGGATAGTTAGAAATATCTTCTTTCATCTTCAAACAAGCTATTGGTTAAATAACTCAGCAGCAGTTCCACTTCTGACATATGTCTGCCATACGATTCTACTCAACAGTACCTCCAACGCTTTTAACTTTCCCTTTGCAATTTTTCCACATTTTTCTTTAGAGATAAGTGGCAAATAAAGTTATTACATTTATTGATTCTGACAGTAGAAAATCATTCAGATGCTTGGATCTGTTCTTTCATCTGATCAAGTTGTCAATGAAAAGTAAATAAGCTGCTTTCCCACAGTGTTATCTGCCGTGTCAGTAAATCCACAGGTCAACACGTTCAGATGTTCATAATGAGGAGCTGCTTTCAGCCTCTGGTTACCAAACAAAGTGGATTAGCTTGTGTGGCGTTAGTATGTCCGTTCTTTAATTAACTCCAACCGTTAGCTCAGTTCAGGCCTGAAAACGTCCAGTTTGAGCTGGTGTCCTGTAATATGCTGTCAGGGGAGAAGTTACTGTCAATGTGGGTGTAACGTTAGATCACAACATGAGACCAATCAGGCTAAATTACCTGTTACAGCAACATCCCACCTGAATAACAACAAGCCGGTGACCTAGTTTAACTGGGGATCATGGCAACCGGTGATTTGTTGTCCTTATTCCAGATGTTGTCGGTTGCAGACTCGGTCGCAGATTCGTCATTTTCACAAAGCGCCTGTGTGTGAAGTGCGGCGATACACTGAAGGTCTTGTTGAAATAATCATCAAACAAAAACCCATCACGATATAATATAATATGTCCGTGCCAACATCAAGTTTAGACAACAATATAAATCATATGGGTAGAAAAATATAGTCGAAAAACTTGAAGAATACACACGCGTGGTCAGCTCCACGCAAAAGTGCTTTTGTTTGACGCTTGTGATCATTACAATGCACACAAAACAAACACATCCCTCACATCAACGAGGTGGAAACTCCTGCGGTGTTTTTGTGAGTAAAGTTGGTGAACGTGCTTTTATTGAATGTGTTAAGCTTCATGTGTCCTCCTGTCGCTGCTGGCTAAAGTCAGCAGACGTGATTTTAACCCTTTGATAGACAACATTGGTCAAAAATGTCCCGTATTCATTTCCTGTGTTATTTCATGCATGGGTGTATTTTTGAAAAAAATACACTCTATCCAGAGTGTATGTATGGCTGGTCGCAATCTTTTCAGACTTACGGTTAACGTGTTCATAAAGATGCTGTATGAAGAACAGGATGAGGAAAATGAGGAGGCAATTCTTGGTCTTGATTCTGAGTCTGAAATCTCTGATGCTGAGGACCTAGACTTTTTTCTACAGGATCTACAGACTTTTTTCCAGCTCACTAAATGAAGAAAGCTGCTTTCATGACGTAGAAGATGAGTCTCCAATGTCATCAAAGGAGCCTTCTCCTAAATGAAGATAGCAAAAAAAACACCCAGCCATGCATGAAATAACACAGGGAATGAATACGGGTCATGTTTGACCCATGTCGTACATTAGAAGGGGTTTGAATAGCTTGTGTATCAAAGGGTTAAAGTGTGGAAGAGCATTTCCTCTTCTACACTGAACATTGTATTTCCATCACAAGGAGACTTATCCTGTGAGTAACCCGCTGTAGATGAATCATCGTTAAGCATAAGGACACATGGCAAACAATGCAACATGACCACAATCCGTTTGAACATGAAATACACAATCAGTGAATCCACTCAGCCAGAGTTGTCCTATTTGCACAGGGTATTTGACTCACTCCTTCGACTGACACAGTTCCAACAAAGCACAGTATCATCTGACAGAAGAGAAGAAATACACAACACGTTGTTCGACAATGAAGACGTTAAGTTAGTTTTCCAGATTTGCCTCGTCACACATGTGTCATGTTGACAACACACTCAACACACTTCAGACAGATCATCTGTTGATAACACACAGATAAATAGCACTTGCATTACAGAAACTACAAAAAAACAATGATGAGCGTCAGCTGCGACAGGAGGAGGACACATGAAGCTTAACACATCCAATAGAAGCACGTTCGCCAACTTTACTCACAAAAACACCGCACGAGCTTCCACCTCGTTGATGTGAGGGATGTTTTTATATGACTCGTGTTTGGTGTGTGTGCATTGTAATGATCACCAGCATCAAACAAAAGCACTTTGTCTAAACGAGATGTTGGCACGGACACATAACATTAACTCGTGATGGGTTTTTGTCTGATATTTATTTCAACGAGACCGTCAGTGTATCACCGCACTTTGTGAACATGACGAATCTGCAACAGACCAACCACATATGTAATAAAGGCAACAAAAATCACCAGTTGCCATGTTCCCCAGTTAGACTGGAACACCGGTTAGCTCGCTAGCTAGCGGACAGCTAGCAAACGGTCGAAAACGAATGTCAGCCATGACCAATAACGCAACTTACCAAGGTAGTTGCATACAGTTGCAGTGTATCCACGTGAAGCAGATGGACGAAGTGAGACAAACAGTGTTATTTCAATGAAACGGGTGAAGCATTACCTGAATGTGACTGTTGGTTCAGAAGACGTCAGCGGATCGTGGCTCGTGCAGGTTTGTTTATCTCCTGTGAAACACACATGCGCAAATGTGACGCAGTGACGTCACAGAGCGCGGCTGCGTCATGAAGCAGAAACTTGATCAGGACAAGACTGGGACTCTTTGTGAGATACTAAGTCATAATTATGAGATACAGGGTTTTACAGGGCTTCCATAGATAAGTTTCACACATTACAGAAGAGAATTCGAGATTTTCTTTTCTTTGCAACCTCATCATATTAGTGGCCAACTTCCACATCCATGAATGTAAAGTACAAAAACATTAAACCTTTTTATGAAGGAAGCGGAGTTCCATATTGGTTCATTGTCTACCTCCTGTAATAGAAGAGCAGTTAAAACATTCAGTCCGTGCCCTAAATTCAATATATTGATACAATTTGAATTCTCTATTTATATTATTATTATTATTATTTCTTTACAGTTTTTTTCGATTGCATAAACACTAAAATCAAAAGTATTACACAATTATCAAAACCTTACACTCAAGGAGCAAAACATGGGCCCAGATTTGCACCACTATAAGCACAATGTCAGCTTCACACTTTTTCCAAAACAATACACACAGTGATTTGCAAATCACTAAACACACTTGTATACATTAGACACTGAAGTATATCAAGATGTCACTTCCTTGCAATTCCAAAGCACTGACTGTCAAATGACCCCCCCTATGAGCCAATTGGTTCAACACAGCAATCAGGTGCGCAAACACATGATTGCTTAATTGTAGACACACCAATCAGGTTTAAGCACTATAAAAATGCAGCAGGTGAGTTCACCTGTCTTCAACCAAAATGGAAGGAGTCAGAAGAAGAAGAAGAGTGAGGGTGAGAGGGGGAATCCATGGAGGAGGAGAAGGCTGCGGCATGAGTATGTGGAGGTATGTATTGTTCACTTTAGCACTGTGATGTTGCATACTGCACACGTAACCTTTTTACATGTAAATGTACTGTATACCAGATCTATGCTGAACTACACAATCTTGTCTTTCACTGTATTTCAGAGAGTTTTACAGATGGATGCTAAGGAAATCCCACATCAATTCATATACATAGATGAGGCAGGGTTCAACCTCACCAAAGCAAGAGGAGAGGCAGAAATATCATTGGCCACGGGGCTATAATCAATATCCCAGGGCAACGTGGGGGTAACATCACCCTTTGCGCTGCCATTACACAGAATGGGGTCCTCCTCCGTCACACCAATATGGGCCCTTACAACACACCTCACATTCTCACATTTTTGCACCGATTGCACAACATCGTCACAGCAGTAAACCACATGCACCAGATGCAATACATTGTCATCTGGGACAATGTGTCATTCCAGAGCACTGCTCTGGTCCAGAACTGGTTTCAACACCATCCACAGTTTACAGTACTATACCTTCCACCATACTCTCCATTTCTAAACCCAATCAAAGAGTTTTTCTCGGCATGGCGGTGGAGGGTTTAGGGTCTCCGGCCCCAGGCTCAGGTACCCCTCATTCAGGCCATGGAGGAGGCCTGTGACCAAATCGACGCTGCAGCTGTGCAAGGATGGATTCAACATTCAAGACGGTTCTTCCCACGTTGTCTTGCCAATGAGGTTATCACCTGTGATGTATATGAAATTCTCTGGCCAGATCCAGCTAGGCGAAGAGATAATGTCTAGTATTTTCTGTACCGTATTTTCAGTTTGTTTCAGATCTTTTTTTTTTGTTCTTTTTTTTTACTGTCATTGTAACCTGTCCTGGATACAGAATTGTCTGTTTGTCTGATACTTGCTGAGCTTACAGTTTTATGCACAGTACTGTAGTAGCATGAAAACTGGGACATGTTTTGTTGTGATTCTCCATGTTGACATGTTGACTGATTTGGGTATATGGAGAGAAATAAATTATATTTTCATCAGTCTGCAGCATTGGTCTTGTGTAGTGTTTGGTGAATTAATTGTATATCTGCACTTTCTCTGGGTACTTACAGTACTCTAATCACTGAGAAGTGGAATTGCTAAAAGTGTTTTAGGTTAGCAACAGCAGTGTGTAACTGGTTCAAACAGAATTAAGTCATATGAAACGTGTGTGTTTCATAAGGTAACAAAATATGGTTTTGATAAATTAGTGTATAGTTTTTATAAGAGTTTAATTTTGCAAAGAATCTGAGGTGTTCTGCTAATTGGGTGTATGGTTGTGCTAATTGTGTGTAGTGTTTTGAAAAACCGGGCCCTGTTTTAAAAATCGTGCTTAAGCAATCGAGAAAAACTATATTATATCTTTTTATGTGCCGTGTTCAGTATTGAAACTCCGTACTGTAACTCGGGACGTTACTCCTACATTGGCCGACTGTCCTGCTAAAACTTGAACAAACATGAGGACGGTGTAACTTACTGTCAGAAACATCCTGTTGTAACTGGCTGGTCTTCTATAGCGGTATGCAAACATACTAACGTCACTTTCAGCTGTGTTTACCAGAGAGGTCGTCAATGCGCCAGAATGAGACCGGTGATAGGCCTGGTCGTGTGTCACTCAAAGTGCAGTCAGCCAATCAGAGGCAGGCGAAAACAGCTTGTGTGCTGTCTGCAGCCCCAGAGAGAGAGACAGAAGAAAAGGACATGGCACACATTGCAGCAGTTTTTTCGACTTTAAACCACTGATCATTTTAGGGATACTAGTACCTCAAATTAAGTCCCAGAAAGGTGTAAAATATGGGACCTTTAACATATATCTACCCACTTTTATACAGGGGCATGTATTCTAACATTGGGCGTTGAGTCTGCGATCCTTCAAAATCAACTAATGAAGAGATTACCAGCTCCAGCATAAATCTGATGGCTGATTCTTCATTTGAATTTTTTGGTGGAAAATCCCATTATGGTTACAAAGCTTTCACTTTCTTTCCCTGCGGCCTATTTATGTTCCAGTCAGTTAGAAATGGACAGTGTAACACTACGATAAACTATACGACAATGTCTTTGACAATTTTCTGAACTTGTCACTGTACTGTAACTCTGTAACTGCAGTGTTAGCCCACTTGGTGGCAGTGTTTATCCAGGTTCTTTATGCAGGTCAGCCTCAGATCCAGTATGTTGCTGTGTTCACTATTACTTAGGTTTAACAGCCCAATTAATGATTCTGTGTCGAAACTACACCCAAACGAAAGGTATGCACGTAGCTTACGCACGGGGCCTTCACGGAGCATTCATAGTTGTGTGTAGGTGTGTGTGAGCTGCGCTGCAATAACACCACCAAAACATTAGTGGCGGTAGAGTTTCGATGCTGGTGTTGAGTATCTTCTGGTTTCTGGTCCGCTTCTTTACAAATTCTCTGGTGTCTCTATTTACATCAGAACAATGGCGAGTGTTACTAAGCAGATCGTGTTAGAGTTAGAGTTAAAAGATGTTGAAGAGCAATTACCTTTTCTTAAAGAACTGGGACAAAGAAAAGAAAGACATTGTCCGTGTTCACTCCTTCAACTCAATTAAAAAACTGGCAGTGATTCTGCCAGAAATGCGATGCTACAAAGCGGACCAATCACAGCTATTGCAGTCTGCGTTGCGTCAGGGTACCGTGTAGGGCTCTGTGTAGGGTACAGGTCAACGCGTAAATTAAACCAGTGTTTATCAACCATTTTGCTTCTCTGGTTGGGACTCAATGGCACATACCAGATGTCTGGGTGCCAGCAAAAGGAAACCTCCCCATGTAAACTTCTCACATGGTTTCATCTAAATAGTAGTCTGAGGCGAAAATGTTAAGTTGAAAATATTAAAATATATTTGTCTTGTCAGAGCTTTCTTCCCCCTATTACTTTTCTCTACCATGAGATTTCATGATTTCCATGTGAGATATGTGACGTGTTGTAAAAGCAGTGCTACTTGTGTTACTATATACTGTATAATTATTCCTGTATTGTGTACGTGCAGGTTTTTCTTTTCTTTTTCTCCTTTTTTTGGTATATGTCAGTCAGGATGGAACTGTTAGCTGTGAGGCTATGTGCATACCATGAATCACACAGCAGACAAAACCCTGGACTTGCTGTATGTTAATGCTGAAGAGGCCTGGAGATTCTATCTCGCACACTACGTTTTGTACAAAAACAACAACTGTAATTGTACTACATTTATTGGTCTTATTTTACAATAGCTTTTTCCATTTATACTTATTAACCCCCTCTCTCCTGACTATGAGTTGTGCATCAAAGCAGTTTCCCTGTGGGGATCAATAAAAGTTGTATCCATCCCTGCTGATACACTTAATGTTGGTTTCCTTCTAATGTTTCACCCATCAGTCAATCTTTTTAGTCAGAACTCTTTCCCACCAACATTGAACAGGTTCTGTTCCAGGTCATACAGCTAATTTTGAACTGTTTGGAACCACAAATTTGGAACCAAAAAATAACAGATTTTCCAAGTGCAAACTGTGACAACATCTGTCGGCGTGCCATATTGTACAGGATGGAAAGAGAAGGAAGACGGCATGTGAGAAATTGTTGATACTAATGCCTGGGCCACACTGGGTCCATGTGCAGCATGTGTGACGGCTGTGTTGCTGATGTGCAGCAAGTCACAGGCATCTGTTGTTCACACTGGGAGTGTGTCTGCTGCAGAGCTGCTGCATGAGTTTCTGGTCTGACCACTGTGTTTCCTTGAATACAAGTACCCTATGTACTCAACTAAATGCCAGGACTCTACCATATGAAGTCGTACATCTTGACAGCTCTGGGCAGTGTATGAGTAACGTATGATAGGATGATGTAATGAGCTTTGAGTGGTCATCAAGAATAGAAAAGCGCTATATAGATACAGACCATTTACTATGTTGACTCAAGAGGTTCTATGGGCCACATTGTGTTTCCCAATAAAGTAACAAGACAGATAAAACACATGTAGCAGCAAATTCAAAGGCATTTAGTTACCTTGTTAACAGGAACTACTGGTTACTGTCTTTTCTTACAACCTGGATCAGTACACTGCAGAATTTTAAACAATTATTGTAGCCAGTAGTGTAAAATATACACAATCTGAAGTACATTGTCTGAGGTGGTCTAAAAACCAGCAGATGTGAAGACTAGGTTTATGTGTCAGTAATCTCAGTTTGAGTCAGACAATAAATCCTTGTTTCCTGTGCACACTGGTTTCCAGAGTGTGTCCAGTCCAGTCAGGGCACAAGCTGAAGTATTATGTTTTTATTCTCTGCAGTGGAAAGCTGTCATATTTCATCCTGCTGTAATCCGACAGGTCGGTCAGCCGTTATCACATCACAGCAGAGGTTTCAACCTTTCATGCACACACTTGAAGAGCAGCTGTCGGCTGTGAGAGTCGCTGTCCCCATCCAGCATTGACTCTAGAAACACTCTTTTGTTTGCTAAACATAAGCGCCCATGCTGCTGCTGCTCAAGTGTAATCACTCATGCAGCCACTTCACTGCTCAGTTGTTATACACTGTGTGACTATGATTAATGGTTGTGTTGCTGCTGCTGCTGCTGCTGCTGCTGCTGCTGTTGCTGCTGCTGCATTGTGCTTCACTTCACCAGCAACCTATAGTTCTGGTTCACAGTATCAACACAGATTCTCAGCTCTGGACATAATGAACTTGTAGCAGTTTATGACCACGGTCACTCGATCACTGTGGATAATATACGAGCATATACTATACTGGGTGGATGAGAGGGGTAATAATTTATATTGTATTTATTTTCCTATCTGCTTCAGGGAGAATCACTTTGGTTTGGCTTGTTCAAATTGTAGGATAAAGTGAAAAGATGAGGATCATGTTTTGAGTTTTTTTTCCAAATCATTGTTGTGTTCATGCCAATTAGCTTTCATTGATGACACACAGGCCATATCCAGACTACTGTTTTGGGTGCAGACATAACTAGAATGGCACTCAGTAAAGCACATACCTACGCCAAGGCCCAACAAATTAAAGTCAATCAAGCTGCACCAGTTTGCACACACTCACAATCCCCTTAATCCGCCAGATTTTTTTCATCATATTCCATGAATTAAAATTCAGGAAATTTGTGAAAATGTAAAAAAATGGCCTATCTCATAAAGTTAAAGAGAGTGATAAAGAAATTCCTGGATCCCCCATTTGTTTGGATTTGTGTCAACAATTAATGGAAGATTGGTAGATTTTTCAGGTGAATAACAACCTGTTGCTCCCTCACGCCATGTAAGTTTGATGTCTGCTGTGAAAATAAGTCATTAAATTATGCAGGCTACATGTAAATAACATTGTTTTCACTGACAGCCTGTCACTGCAATTGTGTGTGTTTTTGTAACTTGACTGTGTTGTACACTGAAAACTGCTGTGTCAACTCTGACTGGTGAATGTTCACTCCAGACAGCAAGTGTTGGGACATTGGTTTGCAAAATGAGTTTGAGGGTTTTGCACAAGAAAAGTTAAACACAAAGGTAAAATGTGTGTGCACATGGAAGCTGTGAGACTGTGTTGGAGCTTACCTACATCTTTATTACCTCCACCAAGAAGGCTATGTTTTTGCTTGTTTTCGTCTGTGAGTTAGCAGGATTATGCAAAAACTACAGGACAGATCACCATGATAACCACTCGGTGGAAGCATGTGGTATACACCATTACATTTTGACACTGATCTGGATAAGGGGGCAGATCCAGGATTTGTTTTTCACTTTCGTTAAAATTGCAAGATATTTTTCATGTTTTGTATTGATTTTATAGATTTTGATTTAAAAAATAAGGCCTGTTTAGGGAACTGATATTTATCAGTGTGTACAATTTGATGTAGATCCAAATTTTTTGGGGATCTAGTGAATTTAAATGTGGTTTCTTGAGCGGTCTGTGGAGCCTTGGCGGAGGTATGTGCTCTGTGAGTGTCATTCCAGTTTTTATAATGGCCCTGCCTTGTGAATCATTTTGAATAATGGTTTCACATCAGCTGAAGAAGTCAGCTTTTTGACCTGCTATGGCAACTTTCCAGTGCTTCTTTGAACATTTCCCAGGAAGCTACAGTAAACACTGAGCTCACTGCTTTCGATCCAATCATCACACCAGCCTGTGCAAAGGCTTCTCCCAGTTTCTTGCCACTGTTAAATGCCATCAACATGCCATCTTGTATGATGACAAGAAACTGCTCTACCGCCAACCTCATTGTAACCCCACTTCACGTCTCCGACCACTTCTTCATCTCCTACTCTCTCCCACTCTCCCAATCTGATCCACAGATTCTATATCTGTCCATCGCAACATTCGCTCCATCTCTCCCTCCTCTCTGGCCCCATCCGTTTTATGAGGCCTCCCTTTATCTGACTCTTTTTCACTGATGCATCTTACCTCATCCACAGATACTCTCCTTTCTACTCTTTCCTCCTCTCTCTGTCCTCTTACTTCACTGCAGGTACGCAAGTCTTCCAGAGTTCCGTGGTTGTCAGAAAGGAAATGGCGGAAATCAAAACACTTTGACGACCTGTTTACATATTAACCTCTTCTCTCCACCTTCTCTGCCTCTATTTCTGCAGCCAAAAGCTCTTTTTATCAGACAAAAATTCAATCCTCATTTTCCAACCCCATGACATATGCTCTTCATTCTCCAACCCACCATCTGTAATTACCTTTCCATCAACCACATCTTCATCCCCTGCTCTATCCTCTTTCACCCCCCCGTCTCCCAATCAAGTTCTTACCCTGGTAACCTCCGCCTGCCTAACCACCTGCCCCCTTGACCCCATCCCTTCTCTTAAGGACACTTGGATAACACCACAGGAGCAGTATGGAGGCATATTATGTTTGTTTCTGTGTTTTTTTTTACATTTGAAGAAGTGGTCGCCATTTACTTCAATTGTATTGGATTTGGCTGCGACGTTGTTTACCTCTGAAACTCCAAAAGTGTTTTGTGGACTCAAACACTTCACCCACCCCTCAACCGGCATAGTGCTGAGTAGATAATGAGTGAATTTCCATTCATTCATTTCGTAATTATTTATTCAGCAGCAAGTCCAGTGAGACCTGGCTTTGATTCTCCTCACTGCATCAAGAGAAACTTTGACACTTTGACCTTCTTCAATGCTGATCGACGGACTGTTTCATCGAGTGTCTCTGATTAGCTGCAGTTCAAATCAGCAGCTCCTCTGATTAGCTTCTGATTGCTCCTAATGGTAAAATTGCTGTCATTGTCATTTTGGCTGGCCACACAAGTAGGCTTGTCTGGGTTTTGTCTTTGCTGAATACTGAGTGGGAATAAAATGTGCAGACAGCACATGTTTCCTCACCTTTACTAACAGGAGCAAGGTCACGGTGCCCTCCTCCACCATAGCACACAATACAACTCTGAGTGGATGTACATGGAGGCGTTATTCATTTATTTGCCTGAATTATGCAAGTAGGGTGGGATTATTACTAACAACCAAATCTCTTGCTGCTTTTGTCAACTGGTCCAAACATGCAGCTAAACTGAGGCAGATGCTCCCATCATGCATTGGGTGAATGACAAATACACACAGTGCAAGTTGTTCCCTCTCCACCTGAGCTGGAATTCTTTGGACTGTGAAAGCAAAGACCATGGAAGCACAAACAATGTAGAACACTACTGAGATTGTTCTGTTCTTAACACACCTGACTGGAGAACCTCCTGCTGCCTTCTTCCCAAACCCCATTGTGTGGACATTTCTGGCTTCTGGAGCACATTGAATAACACCCAGGTGCTAGCTGTAAAAATAAATGGTAAATGGTCTGTATTTATATATTAGCACTTTTCTAGTCTTGATGACCACTCAAAGTGGTTTGCAGTAAAGTTTTGCATTCACACACACACACTCATAAAGTGCATCTATGTGCAGCACGTTTCTCTATGAGAAGGGGCAATTTGGGGTTCAGTATCTTGCCCAAGGACACTTTGGCATTCGGAATGGGGAAGACTGGGATCGAACCACCGACCTTCTGGTTAGAGGACGACTGCTCTACCTACAAGTTTCTTTAAGTCAATTTGTCTGTTGAGCGGCAAATTACTTACAATCTACCATTCACTGCATCAACAAACTTTAGACATTTGGAATTTTGAGACAGAAACTATTCACTCTGTCTTAGACAACTACTGGATTAACAACACTCCTCATTAGTTATCCTGTTTTCTTGTGCGGCACAGGGGGAAGAGCGAGTCATCCTCTAACCATAAGGTCAGTGGTTCAATCTCAGTCCTCCCCATTTCCCATGCAGCAGTGAAACTGCAGAGATCATATTGAAAAGCATAAATATATTGAGGGGAAGTGAGTTATCTCATTATCCAACAGAATCACAATGCATGCATGAGAGTCTTTGTGCTCAGTGTTAAATATTCATGCAGCTGTGGGGTATCAAACCCCCTCAGAGAACCAATCCTTACATATCCTCGGTTCTCAAGGTGTCTAATGATAGACCCATTGTATACTATTGGTATTTCAATTCCAGTTTGGCCTAGCACAGTTAGTCTGACTGCCCTGTGTGCTTGGCATAGCTAATCTAAATAAACCAGTCCCTCTGATAATGATCCTCGTGGCACAAAGTCATACAGGAGCAAGGAAATCGATTATTAAAGAATGAGGAGGGAAATGCCCTTTATCTTGTCTAATTATATGATTCATTACACAATCTGTGATATCCGACATTAATTAAGAGATTTAATTTAAGGGTTACCTGAGCATTATCAAATTTAATAGCAAATGCTGTACTTTGGGTTTAAAAAGGTGGCAAGGGCCCGGAATATATTGCACAAAGCGTTTAAGCCATGTGTTCGTGTTCAACATAAATTACGTAACTCACACATTTATGAGCAATCCAGTCGTGGTCAAAGATGAGACCAGGAACAGAGGCAGTGGTGGATGTCTTTACCCTGACAATTGATTACATCGAGTCTAATTTACTGAGAGAGCAGCATGTGCTGATTACTTAGTGTTCAAACAATGCCCCCAGATCAACAGAACTGAAACAATAAAGTCATTTATCAGGTGTCTGCCATTTTATTTTAATTTCTTCACCACATATTGCCAGATAGTGCTTTTTGATAGGCCATATTAACAGCAGGAACAGAGCTGCACACACACATACAGATGTACACTACCGTTCAAAGGTTTGGGGTCACCCAGACAATTTCATGTTTTCCATGAAAACTCACACTTTTATTTATCAAATGAGTTGCAAAATGAATAGAAAATATAGTCAAGACATTGACAAGGTTAGAAATAATGATTTTTATTTGAAATATTAATTTTGTTCTTCAAACTTTGCTTTCGTCAAAGAATGCTCCATTTGCAGCAATTACAGCATTGCAGACCTTTGGCATTCTAGCTGTTAATTTGTTGAGGTAATCTGTAGAAATGTCACCCCACGCTTCCTGAAGCACCTCCCACAAGTTGGATTGGCTTGATGGGCACTTCTTGCGTACCATACGGTCAAGCTGCTCCCACAACAGCTCAATGGGGTTGAGATCTGGTGACTGCGCTGGCCACTCCATTACAGACAGCATACCAGCTGCCTGCTTCTTCCCTAAATAGTTCTTGCATAATTTGGAGGTGTGCTTTGGGTCATTGTCCTGTTGTAGGAGGAAATTGGCTCCAATCAAGCGCTGTCCACAGGGTATGGCATGGCGTTGCAAAATGGAGTGATAGCCTTCCTTATTTAAAATCCCTTTTACCTTGTACAAATCTCCCACTTTACCAGCACCAAAGCAGCCCCAGACCATCACATTACCTCCACCATGCTTGACAGATGGCGTCAGGCACTCTTCCAGCATCTTTTCACCTGTTCTGCGTCTCACAAATGTTCTTCTGTGTGATCCAAACACCTCAAACTTTGATTCGTCTGTCCATAACACTTTTTTCAAATCTTCCTCTGTCCAATGTCTGTGTTCTTTTGCCCATATCAATCTTTTCTTTTTATTGGCCAGTCTCAGATATGGCTTTTTCTTTGCCACTCTGCCTAGAAGGCCAGCATCCCGGAGTCGCCTCTTCACTGTAGACGTTGACACTGGCGTTTTGCAGGTACCATTTAAAGAAGCTGCCAGTTGAGGACCTTTGAGGCGTCTATTTCTCAAACTAGAGACTCTAATATACTTGTCTTCTTGCTGAGTTGTGCACCGGGGCCTCCCTCTTCTCTCTCTACTCTGGTTAGAGCCCGTTTGTGCTGTTCTCTGAAGGGAGTAGTACACACCGTTGTAGGAAATTTTCAGTTTCTTCGCAATTTCTCGCATGGAATAGCCTTCATTTCTAAGAACAAGAATAGACTGGTTTCACATGAAAGTTCTCTTTTTCTGGCTATTTTGAGAGTATAATCGAACCCACAAATGTGATGCTCCAGATACTCAACTAGCTCAAAGGAAGGCCAGTTTTATAGCTTCTCTCACCAGCAAAACAGTTTTCAGCTGTGCTAACATAATTGCACAAGGGTTTTCAAGGGTTTTCTAATCATCCATTAGTCTTCTAAGGCGATTAGCAAACACAATGTACCATTAGAACACTGGAGTGATAGTTGCTGGAAATGGGCCTCTATACACCTATGTAGATATTTCATTAAAAACCAGACGTTTCCACCTAGAATAGTCATTTACCACATTAACAATGTATAGTGTATTTCTGATTAATTTAATGTTATCTTCATTGAAAAAAACAGTGCTTTTCTTTGAAAAATAAGGAAATTTCTAAGTGACCCCAAACTTTTGAACGGTAGTGTATGTGTACTAAAGGAAAACTACTGCCCTAAACAGTGTTATACTGCATTATCCATTTCACATGCTCATACTGTATATCTGAAATGTCTCACAAATCTGAAGTGCATCACCCTAAACTCAGTATGTTGAATTAAGTAATCTTTGTTATCTCTTTGTTTGTATATGTGTGGAGGGATCTGCTTCCTCAGCTTCACTGCCTTCCCTTTGGCCAGAATGGTTCATCTATATTATCTAACAAAAAACATATTAGATGAGAAAATAAAAACAAAGACAATTTGCATTGGTATATTTTAATGAGTCAAAGTCGCTAAGCTCAATATTGTATAGGTAAATACTATAGTATACCAAAAATGCCTGTTAGGGATGCTTCTTATCCTAACCTTGATACAAACCAACAAAATGCAGCTAACAACAAATGTAAATATCATTATGCTCAATCTCTTTGTTTTGCCCTTAAGAGACCTCTTCTCCATTGCCTAGAAAATTGGCAACTTGGTCCAACTCTTGGTTTTTGAGGTTCAGGACCTTTGACAAAGTTGCAAGATGTTTGCTTAGCTGTGTCGACCTCGGGAGTTCAGGGTTCTCGTCAGCTCAGTGTTAGTATAATTTTGTTACATTTCATCTCAGTAAAAACATTACACAGTTCTTTCTTCATGCCATCTTTACTTAATGGACAGTTTATGTTCTGAGTTGGGTGCACACAATTTGGTAAATTTTCTGTCTTTTTCTTTAATTATTCTGTGTTTCTCTTTAATTTGCAATAACACTTACCCTTTGTTTGCATCAAGCTCCCCTGGTAAAAGGGCTGAAGTCTGCAGGAAGTGGCCTTTTAAGCCCAGCCCACAGGAAGTGGAGGAGGCCAAAGCATGATTGAAGAGGGGGGGATTTTGTAGTTTATATTCTATTTTTGTAAATTATATTGATTTAGTTGTTTGTTATTTGGTCCCTAACAGTGAATGTGAAACATCATTAACTTCTGTCCTCTGTTAGGAGACGAACAATGAGGTCTTGCAAACAGGAATTGGTTTTCTTCTGGAGCTCCACAATCTCGTATTTTGTTTCTGGGGCGCATTCAGGAATCCGCCATGTCTAGTATTAGCAGCACAGCAACTGTGTGCCCTTCTTTAGCCTTAATTTCCACATGACTGAAGTGTTTACAGAGATTTACTCAAACTTCGTAAGCCAACGGCAATCTCGTATATAGGGCAGTTGTGTTCCTCCTGAGGAAACTTTTTAGTTGCATCTTTGAAACCTCTCCTCCACTTCTATGGTTTAACATTATTATCTTTGCAAAGTTCACCAAAGGTTTGTGGTGTTGGCAGCTTTCCCAAGTTCTCCGATGCCAAGTTTTTTCAAGATGTTGAAGACGTTGCACATCATCTGTGAAAGAAGAGCAGATGGCTTGTTAAAATACACAATCATGTCTGATGGTCAAAGCTGTGAGACAAGTTCCGCCCACTTTGTGGTAAGCCAGTCTGCGTTTAGGTTGACTTTATCAGTTCACTGTCTTTGGCCGTTAGAAGGGTACAATTTCGTATCTTTTGTCCCAACAAAGTGAAAGGTTTGCAGTTTGGGTAATCACATGCACATTTTGAATTCCCTGCATGGTGTCAGTCTAAGGCCGGAGATATACTTGCTGTTTAAACACGCGTTTGCGTAGACAACCGGCTGCATCGTGAATGTAGTTGTTCAATTACTTGCCAATGTACTACGCGTGTTACTGGAGGTTACCACTAGAGGGCACACAAGAGAAATCAGACCGTATAGAACTTCCGGATTTGCATGATGTAAACATGGCGACACTCGCGGGGGTTACTATTTTGTTCACTCTGAGATCACGGCAGAAAAAGGGACAGCGGCGCCATCGTAGATTGTCTGTAAGGCCCTTAAATCAAGCACGGCGAGACAATGGAGATTTTTGTTTCTCCTGTCTGCCAATGAGAGAAATTGATGAGAGAAAATTCTTGTCCGCCAAGACGTTTGATGATTTGCTCCGCTGGATTAGCCGGCTGATGATACACCTGTCATTCACCGGTCAAGTGCATATTGCATCTGGCGTACACATAGCGTTAATTTCTGAGGACGTGCACAACCGACGCTCCAAATGGACGCAGGATACACGAGGCAGCCATCATGCGCACACGTACTTGTAGTTAGCAGCAAGTATATCTTCACTTAAGTCTTCCAACTTTGTGGAGCTCCTGACAGATGTACTCATATTTGGTGGGATCCTTCCAAGGGCGGACTGGGACAATAATTCAGGCTGTAAATTTGACTAGTTTCCAGGCCACCCTTTTCAATCAAAGCACCAGACCGCTAATTTTGTAGGCTAACCCTATTTGTTGTAACGGTAACCAGACTAGTAAACAAATAACTCACTACCCTCTGCCATCTTTTCAATGACCTCATCTTTGTCAAGTGCCATAAGTATATCCTCTCTGTTGCCACAACCAAATCAGTGAAAATATGATATTTTCAAGGGCTTTTACTTTGAAATTCTACATCAGCATGTCCTGATATTGTCTGGGTGACAAGGCGACGAGGCGGTGAACTGTGAAACAGGTAGTTTCGCAATGACAGTCTGTTATTTTGTTGCATGAATTTAATAATATATCATGTTATAATACATTCATTTTTTATCTAATTAATTCATTCATGCATTCACAGACTTAACAAATGTGATGTCCCATTTACAGGAAGGTCATTGTATTTTGAACGCCTGTAACATAATGCTTAGAAACAATGCACATCATTAAATGAGTGGGGGCCAGTTTGACCATGTGTGTCAGAGTAGAGGCTGGTTCGACCGCAGTCCTGTACTGCTGTACAGTGAGTTTCACTTGTCTGACCTGGGGCCTCATTTATAAAACAGTGCGCAAGCGCCAAAAAAAATTACATTTATAAAACCAAGCACACACACATCCATCTTCCTCCTGTAGCTGTTCTTCCCCTCCCTGATCCTCCTCCTCAGCTCCTTCAGAACAGCTTTCAGCTCCTCCTTGTCTCTGTGTCTTCTCTGTCTGTGACCGTCTATCATGTGTCTGTCAGTCTCTCCTGATGGTAGTTTGAAAGGCAGCTCTCTCAGCTGCCCTTTAAACTGTGGAGGAATCAAACTTCCTCCTGGTATGTACAACTGGAGGTGCCCTCTGACACAAACATTTTGTTTAAAATTTCATGAGAGCCAACTGTAGTGACCCCTTTGCCATGTTATACAAAATAATGTTATATGCTGTTTGTTAAATGCATCCCCTCTTACTCATATTGCCAGTGAGGAATTCAAAAAAGTAGGACTGCCACCAGTACATCTCAGGGTAGAACAACAGAGGCTGAATCATAGGTTTAATATTATTCATGGTTATGCTCTTAAATACTTGTGCTTTCAGATTACAATGCTCCATTCTCAGCATAGCCATAATACCAGGGCCAGTGTACGCTCATGTATAGTTCCCACATTAAATCATGTTGCCAGAGGCTCCTTTTTTTACACCAGTGGCACGTTGTGGAACAGCACTTCTGTTGCAAATCAAGCTCTTAAATCCAAAAAAGAGGAGCTTTTAAAAGTCATGTCAAGATTTTGTATGCAACCGGGTTACAGATTTCTGATGTAATATGCATTACATTTATATTTTGGCTTTTCCTTGGCTGTGGATTCATATTTTTCTTCTCGGATTTAATGGTAATTATTTTGTTTGTAGGGCAGAAGATCGGTAGTTCAATCCCCATTCTTCTCCATCTGCATGCCGAAGTGTCCTTGGGCAAGATGCTGAACCCTGAATTGCCCCTCATAGAAAAAAAAGTGCTGCTAATAGATGCACTCTATGTGTGTGTGAATGGGTGAATGGCAAACTGTACTGTAAAGTGCTTTGAGTTTGAGCTCTTATTAAATGGTTTTGTATCTTTTTACATCAGTTTTTTGTCTTGACATCTTGGGACAAGTGTTTTTTTCACTTTAAAATGTTATGTTATATTTGTCTTATTGTCTGCTAATCCATAAATAAAATCAATGAATCAATCCACCTCAACGGTGAGTGACTTGTCTAGGGACATGCACCCAGGTCTGATCAACCTGTGGTGGGCCTGCCTTAGAAAAGGGTGTCTTGTGATTAAAAGGCCGAAACACCTGATGGTACACAACTGAAGATATGTCCCTAACATCCGCTGGTGGTCACTAACATCAGATAACATCAACTAGTGGTACGCATTAATTAGTGCGGTAGAACGTACAAGGGATACTCTCCATCTTGTCCTATGTACTAAGATGGGATTTTTTTAAGTAATACCAACAAGACATTTCAAGTTGTATCTAGGTTTTCGGCTGAGGCTCATGGCAAATCTGACTGGCTACTGGCTTGTATTGCAGTACTATGAAAGCCATGAGCCCCACTCAATACCCTTTACAAACAATACATGATAAAATGCTCAGACAGTTGTTTTAACTGACCTTTTATACACTGATGGCATTTCAGTGCCCTCGTAGTGGTCAAGCTCGACATTACATTACTGTAGATAACTGTAGATTATTGATTACTGTGTACTGTATATGAGTATAGATTACTGTGGATGCAAACATGCATATATATGGTTCTAACCCCAAAGGGATTTATCTGATTTTACATATACCATATTATAATATGTGTGTGTGTCTGTATGTGTGTGCAAAGAGTATCCCTGAGACAGTCCAGTACATAATAGCAGGCTATAAGACACAGGCAGGTCAGGCGTACATTGAATGCTTTAACCAGGTGGCTGGCATAGTGTACTGGAACATTTTCGCTCAGTGTAGTACATTGTAAATGTTCTATATTTATATAGTGCCTTTTCAGTCTTATTGACCAAAGCGCCTTAAAGCACATTCATACAATGCTTCTATTACACATTCATACAGTGTGGACACAGCCACCAGGGGCAATTTGGGGTTCAGTATCTTGCCAACGGACACTTCAGACTGCAGACTGGGGAGCAAGGGATCGGACCAACAAACTTCTGGTTAGTGGACGACCCTTTCTACCTCCAGAGCCATAGGCAGCCCCAATACGCCAAACATGGGTGAGACCAAGCCATAATGTGATGTCCAGATCTTAGAAGCTCGAAAAGTACTAATACCAAGAGGAGCTAGAGAAGATATTGAAAGTAAAAGCAACAGTGGTGAAGGGATAATCTTAGCACTCGGAGCTGTAACCGGAGTCTAACATCTATCTAATGTAAACTGTATTATATTATATTACCAGCATTATATTAAAACTTTATTTTTACTTCTTTTAATAGGGTATTTATTTTTATACTTAATAGGTACAAAAAAACAGTATATTGTTCTTAATTTCGTATATTGACCATATTATAAAATAGACTTACAGTGTATATTGGGCATGGCAAGTTTAATACAGCATATTCTATACATGAGGTAAAATCAAAGTGCATTTTATAATGGCAGGGAATTGAATTTACAAAGAACCTATGAAATCAGGTGAGGATAAAAAAAATAAAGACAGTGTAAGGAGAATGAGAACAAATGAAAACTGATTACAAATTTGAGAAAATAACTGTTGAGATAAAGTTTCAAAATTAATTCCGAGATCTGCAGAGTTTATACAGTTTTAACACAGATGCATTCTCATATTCGAACCATAGAGAGAATTTAACATGAGAAGCAGAATTTGAAAATGAATATACACTATCACACAGGACGGTGAAGAGATATGAAAGATTGAAAGGTTTTATTTTGATTCTGACAAAATAATTTGTTTGTGACATCCTGCTGTTCTAGTTGGCAAACATAGCTATTCCAGCTCATAATACTAAATATTTAAACATCCTCACTCCAGCCCTGGCCCTTTCCAATTGTACTCTGCCAAGTTAACAGCTATGTGAGTGACAGAAGGACAAAATGGTACAGGGGTAATGTCTGTTTGCATTTTCATGCCATGGAGTCCCAGTGAAAGAATTCATTACTTATGAATGATCCAAGTTAGGAGTCAAATTTTTCACTTTGCTACATTTACCGTTTACTGTTTGAATACTTGTGGAGTGCAATCATATCCTGTATTTATGACATAAGATGGTGGTTTGATTAAATACTTGAAGATTGACCATGTCCTTCCTTTTGATATTTAAGACAATGGGCCTCATTTACCAATATTTCCCCTATTTCTTTTTTTATTCTTTCTTGAGAAAAGTCCAAAGAAAAGTTTAAATCAGATTCATGATGTATTCCTAAACCACAGATTTATTCTTATCAGGATGAATCCCATTGTACATGTAGCAAAGGGAAATGCATGGCCATTTCCTAAAGGACATGAGACTGCAGGGCTGTGTGTTCTTACAGAAACTGAAAAGAAACAGAGAGAAGACTAAATCTACAGATGATGGAGTAGCAGACTCGAAACAGTAGTTCTGAAGTGGACGTACTGCTGCAGGAGGTGAGCAGCAAACAAGTTCTCATATTAAATAGCATGAGTAGTGTACATAAACAATTAAATAAATAAAAGTTAAAAAAATCAAAAGCAGTTATCTGAGCTGGATGATCAGGGACATTACTGGAAAGTCAGCACTCTAGGGTGAGTCATAAGCTGAGCATTTGGACACATGAGGTCCGTGTCGAGTCCAGGGTGTTTTCATATAATACAATTCATTGTGCAAAATCTAAAGGAATGTGTTTGTTTTTATGAATAGTTTGTATTGAAAATTTGCTTTGTCTTTTTGAGATGCCAATTCTTTGCTTGTTGGGACGCAAGCACACGTTAGAGTGTGATCATCTCCACTGACCTGTTAACTCTGTGACTCTACCGCCTGGAGAAAACACAAATCCTTCTGTGACTCCACTGCTGCTTCAAAACATGTTCAGCTATGCTGATGTTCTCAGTTACATGCAGCATCTGTCCGTCCTGGGAGAGGGATCCCTCACATGTGGCACTCTCTGAGGTTTCTACGATTTTCCCCCCGGTTAATGTTTTTTTTTTGTAGTTTTTCCTTACTCTTGTTGAGGGTTGAGTACAGATGATGTCACACCTTGTTAAGCCCTATGAGACAAATTGTGATTTTTGAATATGGGCTATACAAATACAATTTGATTGATTGATTGACTTCTACATCATCTGACTGTTTTTTATTTAATGTCATTATCCTGAAATCTTTTATAATAAAGTGCCAATTAGTAAAACCTACAACCTCGTCATTAACATCCCTCCTTTTAACACTGCTCTCCCCTGAACTTTTTTCCTGAAACTATAATGTTCTAAAAATATTTCAACCTATTTCCTCAAAATCTATGATTATTTCCCCCTCACCTAGATAATTCTATATAAGGGACTGTGCAAGAGCCAATAACACCATCAGTTATGTATCATTTGTATTGTCACCTCTAGGGGCCGATAGTGAGGTGTTTGGCTGTTGGAGTTGTTATTGCATGTGTTGCTGGGCGGTCGCTGCATGGCTGTCCCCCTCAACCTCTGTATGGCCTGTAGAAATGGGAGTGGTCTGCTGCCATGCCTCAGTTGGAGAAGAAAAACATGGGTGACCCACATTCTAGGAATATCACCCCTCAGTACGGGACCTGAATAATGCATACTTTGTCACAAGTACACATGGGATCGTCTCTGCATCCCATATAGAACTAGATCACAAGTCTGCACCTATAGAAAATATTGTTGCTGCTCAGATGCCAGTAGATGGGATCAGATATTAAATAGATATTTAAATGAGCAATTTTTTAAATCTTCTATTCTTTCTTCAACACCTTCTTCTCTTTCTCTAAACACTTCTGTCCCCCTGCCGGCCGTCCTCCACGACCTGGATCCTGCCGCTCAGCCTCAGCAAACCACCCTGACCATCATGGTGAGCTGAGCACCAAGAGCTTGACATTTCCAATTCAACAGCTGAGCAAACTGGGGACATCAATTACCTGTGTGTACAGCATGCAGAAACAAGTGGCTCCTATTAACCCTGCTGTGTTTTCACAGCCGGCCCAGCACTCTCCCATTTCCCTGCATCCTCGCGGAGATAGAGTGGTAATTTCCTCACCAAAACAGCATACCTGACAAGAAAGAACTGATTGCTTTCAGCACGACATCAATATCTCAACGCATTGGCGCGTACCTCAGACTTTGATGGAAATCTTGTGAACTGATGGAAGAAGTTTCACGAAGTCCTCAGAGCAGAAGCTTGTATTGAAGCTATAGGTCATTGTGTATAGAGACAAGCAATACAAGTTAGCACTGTGTAATGTCACCCACGTTTGAAGGATTCCTTCCTGGTGACCGCATTTAACCCCAGACTATGTGACATGATATGTCCACATGAGGTTATTCTTCATGGAACCACATCACACATGAGTGACTAATCCTAAATATTATACCATGTTTACCTAAATGTACTTGTCCTACATTGAGGAGACTTTAACTGTAACTTTACCTTGAGACACAGGCTGTTTGTCATGTCTGTTTACATGTGCTGACTAATTAAACAGAACTCATGTATGTGAATGTGTTCGTCAGTTGTCTCATAGTTATTTCTTATTTTCCTACTAAATATAATTTCGAATTCCTATATTAAAAAGAATGGTAATCGCATTTGACATTGTTATTACTGCAGAACTGTAATATCTTTCATCTGTTAAAGGACATCTATCTGCATTTCAAACACAACTTAAACTACATTTCCTGCAACAGATTGCCTTGAAATATTCAGTAAATATAGAGAAACTATTGATCCGGTTTAAGTGACGTGAACACTAATATAAATTACAATATAGGTTCATTACACTTTTTTGCCTGACTATTAAACTCAACATCTAAGATACAGTATAATGATTATATTAGATGAAGTGATATTATATTACTGCCAGTTATTTAAAAAACACAATATTATTTAAACGTTTAAATCCCCTTAATATGGAGTTTCAAAATTAAAATGAATTAAAACACCTATTAGGGTTAGGGTTACACCTATTACGGTGTAAACTGAATTCCTCAAACGAATGGAGCCTTTGTACTTGATGAACATGGAGGAAGTTGATTTGGGCCACTGGAGATGACCTTTCACCACTAACACCCTTCTGCAGAAATGAACAACTTGAGCCTTCCTCTGCATGACCTGGATTTTTCATCTTACTGTGAAGTCCAATGAGAATTAAGAGCCCATACAAAACCCAACAGAATCTGTTGACCCATTTATTTATGGGCAAGTGATAACATTATTGTTCAGGTTGGAATAGGTCATAAAAACAGCTGATTCTGATTTCGATATCCACATCACAATTATGTTATTTAATGCACAGCGTAAAGCCCCTGAATTTTTCTCATCAGCAGATTTGCTCTGGCTTTGCACAAACATCATTTTGAGAAATTGGATTGAACGAGGCTATAAATATAATGTAATCTCAGCTCCCCAAGCTGGCATATTGTGACACTGATATTGACATTATGCTGAGCTGATTTCATTTAATCCAAAGCAAGTTGCTCTTGATATCCACCCCAGCCTCATTCTGATGCACAAGAACACTCCCAGCAGTGAGGACTGCAAATGTGAGACAAGCCAGTGTTGCCCACAAGAGTCCTTGGTTTGACTTTGAATTCGAATCAAATGTCTGAAGCAGGCTGATGCAGGGTTTGAAATTTTAACTCTGTAGAATGAGACATAAACATGGTAAATGTTGTTTTTCTTGTGCATAGCTTCACCAGGCTGGCTGTTGTTATGCCCAGGGGTAGTCACCATGAAAACCCATACATTGTGCAATTTGCCAATTCAGTAACTCTGTGATGTGGAATCATTTGGCGCCAAGCATGTGATTGGTGTTAAGCAGCATGGCAGGCAGAGGGAAGGATGCACCCAACCTGGAGGCTCCTGTCTCTAGGAAGGAATGCCGCTGTAGTTCTCTCATTGGTAGAGCCCCAAAGATCCTGGGGGGGTCGTGGTGAGTGCAGTGGGGGGTTCCAGTGTTGGGGGATGGGGAAAGGATGGGTGGGGAAAGCATGAAGGAAAGATGAAAAACAAGACCGCATGGTTCCTCCAACCTTGTTACAGCTAATAACCCGTCAGCCAGGATTGCCACTGCTACTTTGTATCATTTCAAGTTCTGTCAGTGAGGTCTCGATAGACTAGGTTTTATTATTACACTGCTGCAAAGTGTGTGACAACCTAGTTTCAGCTCAAAACATGCCTTTTATTAATATACCCATTGCCAGAAGAATATTCATGGCTACTTCTTCATTTCTCAATTTCACTGTTGAAAATATAAATGTGTGCGCACCATCTGGAGCTGTAAAAGGCTGCTCTGATATGGAGTTTTGAAGTGTGAAATAATACTAAGAGTTTTAGATATTTACAAAAATATTCACTATTATTACATTTGAAACTTTGTAATATTGTATGATATATATATATAAAAAAATATATACATATTATAATTAGGCCATTTTTACACCATTTAACTTTTAACATTAATAATTGCCATAATGTGCGTGAAAATTGAATGGAAAATAATTATTATGTTGTATTTCAATAAAAAACTCTTTATATAATTTAATATATATATGAGATGTGTTTTGTCTCTTTTAACAACCCTTTAATGTTGTACTGAGACCCGCACCCAGGCAAGATGTAGGATGTAGGGCGCATGGTGAGAAAGCATTGCACAATGTCTAAATAGGTTGTGTAATGAAAGCTGCACATTACTAGCTCCAGTATACCAGGTCAGTCACAGAATTGACAGTAGGTCATTTGGCATTAGCCTAGAAATGAGACCAATCAGCAATCTCATGTTAATTTGCTGTCACAGATGAGTCTGGTCTCCTCCTGTTCAAACACATTTCTATCTGTAATGAAACTGGTCGGGCCAATCACAAATAAAAAAAATAGGAGGTTCGCCGTAAAGCCGGTAGAGCTGCCGCCCCAACAAGGCTCCACCTCATCTGCAGTGGCCCGGGTCCGACCCCGACCCGTGGCACTTTGCTCCATGTCATCCCCCACTCTCTCTCTGCCCCCCTTATTTTTGATATCACAAATAAATTCAGAAAAATCGCCCAAAATATATATAATAAAAAAGGAAGAAATAAAATAAAAAACGGGATGAGCAGTGCTGAAGCATTTTCATTAACATCCAAGATGTCTGCTCTAAAGATTTTTCATCTAAAAGAACATGCACGACAGAACATGACAGTATATCTGCTTAAATTTTTCTAAAACCCTCCACTAAATTGCATGTTTTGTTGATAATTAAAGGTCTATTCAACTTTTATATTTGTAAAAATCATAAACAATGCTGAATGAATTAACTAACCCAAAATCTGTTATTGTGGTTAGTTTTACATTTTGATTCTGAACTAACTAAAGCAGAGGAATTTCAATTACTAAGTTCAACCTACTTAAAGTGACTTAATTAATGAAAATCTGTAAAGAATTATGCAGCTAGTGTAGAAACCTGAACTTTTAAAAAATAGATGTATGACTCTGGATCATGTGCCTGCTGAGGTGGTCTTCATAAAGTGCTAATAACCATTTTTCCTTTTTCCTCTAAACTCATGTTAACGGATCACATCTGCACTGTATAGTCCTTGTCACAGCTTAATGTTGACCCCTTAAGGGTAGCAACATGGTGTTTTACAGACAATAGCATAGCACTTGGGAGTTTCACGCTATCCCTTGCAAATCCACCTGAGTTGTGCAGCTACCCAGACGGCGAGTAGCAGTTGAATAAGATGCTTAAAATGTGAATTGAGCTAGTTGTATTTGTTGGACTGTTAAGTGGACATTATACTGGGAATTGTCGCTGAACTGATGGACAGGACATATCAGTTTGTGGTCAAGACCTTAAAATACTGTGAATACAAGTGATCCAAGCACATTATTGTCCCAACTGGGACATTTTTCTTGGGCTCTTCAATCACACAAGGGAGGAAGGAAGGACACAAGGAGTGTGATGGAGGCTGATAAGGACCGGAGTAAGAAGGTTACCCCAGTTGTATAAATGCCTTCCCCACTTATTAATTTCGTCACTGATTTACCATGATGCACCCTGAGACAGATCCCTACATTGACCATTAGTTGGTAGCAAACCTGATTAATAAGCACTGAGCAGCTCAGTAGCATTAAGCTGCAAATTAGCTAAATAGCTGAAAATTTGATCGAGAAGACGAATCCTTCATTGGCCAAGTTTGTTTGCAAACAGGAATTTGACCTGCATTTCCATTTAAGCCTAACCCATCTCTGTGATAATCAATAAGCTGTGTTCATTCTACAGTCACATTTCCAGGGTATCAAACCTGCAACCTCTCTATAACAAGCTTGCTTCTCTTGTGGAACACCAGACATGAGGTGGTGGCCCTGCTTAAAGGGATAGTTCATCCAAAAGTGAAAATTCACTCATTATCGGCTCCCCCCTATGCGATGGAGGGGTGGGTGAAGTGTTTGAGTCCACAAAACACTTCTGGAGTCTCAGGGGTAAACTTTGTTAGAGGAGAATCCAATACAATTGAAGTCGATTGTGAGTCCTACTTCAGACGTAATAAAACGACAGACAAAACATAACATGCCTCCATACTGCTCCTGTGGTGTCATTCCAAGTGTCCGGAAGTCCCGACAATCATATTCAACTCGAAACGAGGTCATTTACACCAATTTTTAAGCCGAAATGTCCTGTGATATCTTCCGATGAGGTGTATCGGAAATGCTAACGTCCGCTACATTCACATTCCAAGCATTCCAATTTCCGAGCCTTATAATTTATTTCAAAGAAAGTCACTAGAAATGTACGTTTGTTTTTACTATGTTAAACTTTGATGTAACAGGAAGTTGAAGGTTAAACAGGAAGTTGAAGAGTAAGCAGGAAGTAGAAGAGTAAGCAGGAAGTAGGAAGTCCACTTGTTGAGACATGCTGCCATGCATCCCAGCCATGCTGAAGCCTGCAGCCTTGTATGCTAATGCTGAGCACAGCCTGTAAGTTGTCTAAGTAACATTTTTCTGAACATATGACTTTGTAGAATATCATGTGGTGTATAAACAACACTAAGTTTAAGCATATTTCGTTGTTAGCATAATGACGCTAGCATTAGCATGTTAGCACCTCTTGTGTGTTAGCTTGCATGTTCTAGCTTAGCGTGTTAGCTTAATTTGTCACATGGGGATCAAACAGTTAATTTGCTTTATGGGAAATGGGACACTTTGTACTGATGGTGGTTTGTATTTTTCATGAATTGGAAGATTTAGCTATCTGCATAGCTGTGTAGGGAAAGCAGTGGGGGCAGAATAGTGAAAGAGACATTACCCAAGAGGAAAACGTCTCTTTCCTTGAAAGATGTTAACACATTCTCAGTAGGATACGGAACACAAATCAGAAACAGGTGACCTGGGTAGACAAAATCTTTCCCTGAGGTTGCTGCATGACATGTCACTAGAAGTCATTGTAAATCAAAGCTTTATTACTTTGTTCATTTGCACGTTGTTCCCTGTGGAGCGTTAAGATAAATCAGATATAAAAACAGTCAGATCCTGTAATGTGGGTCCCATGGAGCTGGTGATACACCTGCCCAGTCTTGTCTGTAAAACATCAGCATCCCCTTGAGTTCCCTTGGGGATCCGAGACCCGACGCCAGTGTTAAGTGTGTGGTTGCAAACCATCCAGCTAATGTTATCAATTTGCCTGGAAAGAATCGAGTTAGTGTCCCTGCGGAAAGGCTGCCTTTCATCGAGGCAGCACAAAGCAGGCCCGATAAAAGGCCTCTTCAACCCTGCTGCTGTGACGGAGCTGTTTGTGCAATTACAAATCAATCAATCACCCCAAGCATACTGAAGATGTGATAAAGAAAATGTCTGTTTTTATTGTCACTAGGATTAACATTGGCTCACTACATCACCAACGGTTATTTAGACAAATGAAGGCTTCAATGTATTTGTAGCAGATGGGATTTTTTTGTAAATGGCATCTCAGGAGCATGATTACAGACAGCATTAGATAGAATAGACAGTTGAGAGCTTTGAGCTCCCTAACCCCAAACTTGCCCTATAACCCCCTAACCATGATAAGGGTATAAAAAGAGTCATCCTGTCATACTGTGATGCTCCTCCATGATGTTGTAACATAGGTTTGAGCTATTAATAAAGGACCCCTCTCTAGGGTCAGAGTTGATTCACATGGCCAGTGCATAAAGTTGTCTTTTGTCTTACCCTACAGCCCTAACCCTGTGACCAGAGAAGTTACATGACATGAGCGATCACTCTTAATGTGAACAGGAGTTGACAGCAGCGTGTGTTTCTGTATTCCCTCACCAGCAGCTATTTGCAGATACAGGACACACTCTCCTTGGGCTTAAGATGCTGACCAACATTTTTCAGTCTGTCAAGGGGCAACATGTCTATGTCACCAGGCCCCGTGTGTTGTGGGATGACACAGCAGGGTCAACTCTGTCTTATACAAACAGCCACTGCACATCTGTCAGGAGATGACAGGACGAGGCCGAGACTTTCACCTTGTCTACGGGGGCAAAGTCAGCTCCATCACTCTATGAGGTCAGAGTCTGGAGGATTTGTGAACAGCTGAAGATCCCCTGTGAGTGTAGTGAACTTGACCAAAGCCTTTGGAATCACAAGGAAACCTGTGCAGTGGGACACGGAGCAGATGTTGAGGTCTAGCCACTGCAGAGATGATCCTGACAGCCAAACTGTAAAACACACACACATTTCACAGGACACTCCTCACTATAAGCATCACAAGTAAAAGCCTAACCCTAATCATGAACCTAACCCTAACCTTATTTTAACCCTAAAAGCATGTTTTAATCCTCAGGCACACCCATGAATGAAAGTCTTCAGTTGCTGTTCCACCAGCTATACAGACAACTCCTGAAATGTTTACAATATCCACATGTCAGATGGTCAATCAAATGCCTCAGCTGCTCACCTATTTGTCCTACATCTGCCGTGTAAAGGACAAATATGTTGGAATGTGAAAATTCTAAAAAAATCTCCATTGAACTATCTGTTCCATGTGACATTTGTTATTTTTAATTCTTTAGACACTTTCAAGGAGACTAAACGTTTGTCGAGTATGATCACTCTGGAATTTGATCCATGTCCCTTTTTGTCACTGTGTGGACTTTTACATTAAGTGAGACCCTAAGCAACATCTATCTCATCCAACATAAAATAGCTTGAAAGTATGACTAAATTCAAATCCATTTTTGTGAAAGTGATTTGCTTTCATTAATGGAACTCAATATTTTGTTCATGCTTCGTAGTCTCACGGCCTCACACAACACTTTGTGGGTAACAACAGCAAACAGAACCGATGTCAGTGAGGATTTTATTGCCCCTGCCATGGAGGTTATATTTTCACCTGTGTCTGTTTGTTAGTTTGTTCATTTATTTGTCAGCCTCTGCTCTGACCTGCACTGCAGACGTGGTGGAGTGACATGTGCAAGGGAAGGGCTTATGAAAGTGTATGGTGTTGACATTGGCCTTGGTGGAGGTCTGCTGAGTGACATTATAGTTTACTTATAATTCATCTAAAGGGCTGTAGGTGTTTTATTTTATTTGCAATATAGTAATGCATCTAATGATAAATATGTATGAAATGATTCCATTTATTTATTTATTAATTCTTTGGAAAAAAAAAACAATGCTGCATTCTCACCAAAACACAAAGCATATTTTATGCACAATGAGATCACATACAAAGTTAATGCAATGATGTAAACTTTGTGTCACTTGCGCCGGACAATAAATGTGAAATTCGTGCCTCTCGCTCAAGATGAAATATTTTCACTTGAGCAAAAACTTACAGTGATGCAATGGTGGTGAAAGACAATCAGTGTTGAGAATGAATGCAATGACCAAATTTGCTTCGCATTTGGTGTGAAGGCTGCATGATACAAATATTATTTAGAACACACAGAAAAACTACATAACAGAACTGTATTATGTATATGATACATAGAAATGTAAGGTTTGTAAGTTTTTGTTAGTAAATGGTAAATGTACGATTCAATTGAGTCACTCCTTAAAAAAACTCCACATTAGTGTGTCACGAGTCCAGAGGGAAATCCTCTCCTGGGTGAGTAATGGCAGGGAAACAGGTTTACAAATAGTTAGGCCCAGCTATTACACAAAGGCTTTGTGTTTGTTTTGCAATCCCCCAGAGGTTGCTCTTGTGTTGTGGATGGTAACACACTTAAATCCTCTTTCTGGGGTGCACCAGCAGGCTGCCTGAAGTGGGACTTTTTTAGGGCTCAATGGAGGGTTCCCCCCGACTTTGTTTCCCCCAATCTGGTTACCAGCTTTGAGCCAATGAAGCAGACAACAATGGAGAGCAGGGATGAGGCTAAAGGCTGGTTGCAGTCATGGCCACTGCCTGGCTGAACTCATTTCAGGGATGATTTGCCTTGAGTGATATAAGCTGCTCGGATTACTGTTGAGTCTCTTTGTTCCTGTTTGGGGAAGGGGTCAAAACAAGCCCCTGAGAGCACAGCAGCTCTACATAACATGCACTGACAGATTTAAATTTTAGTATCTGTGCCCGGCATGCTATTTCATGGCTCTGCTTGACTTCAGACGACTCCTCCTCTGAAGTTGGGCAGAGCCATGAGACAGATCTGCTTCCTTAAACTCCAACAGGGCAGTGTCTGTTGTAAATGCGCATTCACTCTCAGCAGACAAATGAGATGAGCAGTTTACCGGATGCTTGCTGTGTGCGTGTTGTGCCTGTTAATTTTTCTTCTCTGACATGAACAAATTAGCCTTTTCATTGCAAACATGTCACTTCACATTCCACTATAGACCCAATCTCTGATCCTTTTTTCCATTGAGACTTGACAAGAGAGAGTTCCTGTTTTCCGCAACTTCTAAAACCGATAATTAATTTCTCAATAATGGAAGCTAACAATAGTAAACATTTAATTACATTACTGTTTTGTTCTGTGTTCTCCCTCATTGCCACATTGTTCCTCCATCCGGCTCCCCGCGATAACATTTGCATATTTAAATTGGATGTGCTTCACTTGGCCCATCGGTACCCCCCCCCCCCCCCCCCCCTACAAAACCACCACAGCACATTTCCCACCCCCCACCCCCCTCTTAGAAAAAGGCCAGAAAATGGCAAACAACATGCAGTACTAAACAGACTAATAACCTAATGCCTTCTTTTTTTCCACCAGTGTACAGCATATTCATTATTATGTTACATTTGTCCTCTTTAATGTAAATTAAATTGCAACACTAAAAGTCAAGTGGCTACTAGAGGCTACAATGTTCATTACAGCTCTCATAGGTTTTGAATTTAACCAGCAATAGGCCAGATACATTCAGGTATAAGGCCATTATTTGTACTACATCTACGCCCAATAAAACACGTATGGTCTAACCAAAATGGGTAGATGATGTAAATTTACTGGTACTGTAGCTAAAATGTAATCCTGAGGGTTGTACAAGCTAAAAGTTAACAAAAGTCGAAAAAGGAGGTCCCCTGCTTTATCTGCTTTTCCTATTCTTGCTGTGTTCTCCATCACCAAACATTCTATCATGTTGTGGTTGTCCATCACTGAAGGTTTGGTTGCTGCACTTTTAATGATGTCACTTTGTTGCACCCTCGTCTTCTGCAATGGCACACTGGCACCTGACTCAAGATTCTGGACAAACCAACTCCATATCACTGCAGTACTAGTGTTGATCACAAGACACCGTGTTCAAACTAAACCAAGTTCAAGAGACGATACATTGTCATGTAACAGCTCTGCAAGTTTACAACCTAAAGGGGTGTACCAGCAAAACTTGCTCACTTTGACAAATCTCAAAATATAGAGAAACTCCATCATTATCAAATACATAGAGCCTACACCATATATATAGAAAATAACATTCAACTAATCAAGTGATTCTTATTATAATCACTTACTTTCTACTGCACAGTAGACAAATTAAAACAATTAAAAATGTTATTTTTTTAAAACTGAAGTAAAGGTAAACTAATATTCAAAGATATTAACTCAGGATCTGTGAACACAAATTTACTAATAACCCTGTTTGTGTGTTTAAAATAATCTTACAAAACACGCAACCTCTATATTTTATTTTAGACATTAAGCTAGAATAGTCATCCATCCATCCATCTGTTATCTATAGCGCTTATCCTTTGAGGGTTGTGGGGAGCTTGTGCCAATCCCTGCTGACATTAGGCGAGAGGAAGGTTACACCTTGGACAGGTTGCCAGTCTATCACAGAGCTATAGAGACACAGCTTACTTAAAAGCCTTCACAGGACTATGTGGTAAGTGTCCGTAAAAAAGTTGCCACTTTCCAAAATAAAAAGATACTTGTGCATATACAAATGCAGCTCAATGTCTTATTCATAAACACAATCCATTAAACCATCTTCAAAAAGAATTCCCCGCACAGTGTTCTAAGCTCTGCACTATAGCCCATACACTTCACACAGCATGAACGCATATGCTGGAGCATGCAGTAAAAAGAGCACTGCACAAACTGTGTCAGGTCAGGAGCCGCGTTTGATCATCTAAGCCAGACTAATGTACTTGGTTAGTTTCAGCCTCGTGTTTTAAGTTAGGAGGGATACTTCAAAGAGTGTCAGTCCAAGGAGAATGCAGCATGCACTCACTACATTATCAAGACCAGTGAACTCTGAGGTTCGCTCCATGATGCTGCACATAGACTACAGTTACCTGGTCCTCTCTGTCTAATGAAGAAGTCTGGTAATCAAAATCTTACACATCAATCAAGGGTAGTTTCAGCTTCAGGTCTGACCTAACACACTAGCTGTGTGTCATTTCAGGGGCTTCATCCTTTGGAGGCTGCCTTTGAAGACTGATTGTGTCACAGCAGCGCGACCTAACTGTCCCATTTCGAAGTCTCATTCAAATGCGCCGACAAATGAGTCCTTCCTTCCCCAAGAACTGAAGTTGAGTATCATGCTTCAACTCAACTGAACAGCGAACCGTACACATGTTAAAACAACAAGGGACATTCAAATAATCTTGTCATGTCCAATGTCTGCACTGTCGCTAGGAAACAGCAATAAGCGCTGGTGACGCTTATCACGAAAAACCTCTATAGACGAGATCGTCTCATTTCAGTTTGGCCTTTGCAGTCTACATTACCCACAAAGGAGGCAGTCTTAATGGACCGGACAGACCAGGTCCTCCGAAAGGATGCGGTCCTTGAGATACAGCTACTATCACAGCAATTACCACACAAAGGGTTATAAAATGTTGCTAGCATGCTAGTGTGATAACCACAGCAAGTGCTCTAGCATGATAATGCATGCTGATCACAGTTAGCATTGCAACTTTGACACACTGTACTGAATTCATACTACTGCACAGTACTAAAAATACACATACATATTATTACCAACTGGCGACTTAAAAAACTACATTTTCAAATGAGGCAGTAAGAACTGCACTAGTGAAGGTGTTGTCCGTTTGTGGTCGTTTCTGACTCCTTGTGATTTTAAGACTTGAAATGCTTCCCATAGTCCCTGCTCATTACGCAGGTTCTGTCCACTGTCCATCCTCTCAAATTCAGGGTGAGGTCATCATATATACCTATAAAGGAATTATTTTTCCAGCAGGGGTTGTCCAACCCTACCCCTAACCCCTCATCAGCGTCCCTTTTGTTTTGTGGATGTTGCAGCACCACTAAAGTGTCTATAATCTGAATTATTTTAAAGGAAAGAGAGACAGAGAAAAGAAGTTCTCCATCCAGAGTTATGATGATGCTCTAATAGTGACACTAATAACTCTTTTATCTGCTGCCGTCAGCCTTTGAGTACCTGGAGGGTTTTATTGCATGGCCTACTGTTTCTTACATTATCCACATAGCTGGTAGAGTTTTAAATACTGGAATTAATGTATTGTGTTGGATCAGAAAACATCTTAGAGGAGGCTGTTTGTTTGTCAAGTCAAGTCAATTAATTTTTATAGCAAATAAAATAAAAAATCTGACCAAAGTGCTTTACAAAACACATACACAGACAGAGATCAATTTAGTTTGTGTGTGACATGTGTGCAATTGTATGTCATATTCTTCTTCAGCGTTATAATTTATACATCTCCTTCTCTCTCACCTTTCTACACTCCGCTGTGGATTGCCTCTACAGTATATCCCTCTCTCCCTCATCATCATCCAACCTGCTATGTCTCTATGGAGACCTGCAATATCTATTTCACATGCACATGCTGTACTATTCATTTCCATGCCAATACTCTACATTCCAATGCTGTACTTTGTACTCTGTGTCAATGGTGTGCACTAAATAGCAGCTCATTTTGTGATTGTGCTGATAATCTTGTTTCAAACATAGATTGGAATATTTGCACTAGAGGACACAGCACTGAACAATGTGTCTTGATTCAGAAGCAAGGAGAAATCATGGAAGATTTCTTCAAAGATCTCAAAGACACTGCATCAAGCATCTCATTCTTTTGGATTGTGACATTGAGGTGAGCAGATATGTTTAAGTTGTTGCAGGTCGAGTTGCCACCTGCAAAGGGCAGTTTTAAAGGATAGTTCACCCAAAAATGAAAATTCACTCGTTATCTTCTCACCACTATGCCGATGGAGGGTTGGGTAAAGTGTTTAAGTCCACAAAACACTTTAGTAGTCTCAGGGGTAAACAGTGTTAGAGCAGAATCCAATACAATTGAAGTCAATGGTGAGTCCTTCTTCAGACGTAATAAAACAACAAAAATAACATAAAATGCCTCCATATTGCTCGAGTAGTGTCGTCCAAGTGTCTGCAAGCCCCAACGTGCGGCCACTAGGGAAGAGAAGGAAGCACCCTGAGCCAGAGGCACACACAAACACAGGCTCACACACACGTTTCCTTGGTCACTTTCCTTAAAGTTGCAGCGTGTAGAATCTAGTGACATAAAGTGGTGAAGTTGCATAATGCAGCTGAATACCCCTCACCTCACCCTCCCCTTCCAAACATGAAAGAGAACCTGTGGTAACCTTCAGTTTTCATAAAAACACAAAGGGTGCTTAGTTTGTCCAGTCTGGGCTACTTCAAGAAACATGGCGGCCTCCATAGAGAGGACCCCCCCGATGTAAATATAAAGTATTTCAATAAAAAGGTTTTTATTGATAAAGATTTCGCCTAAATCTTACACATTGGACCTTTAACTTATCTTTTAGCAGGCGGTGAACCAAGACTTTCAGCCTCTGCGTCACGTGCGACTCTTTCACGTAACTTCGTCCAGTACCTTGTCTTGGGCTTTGATCACTTTGCCGCCCCGTTTATCTTATGCAAACTTCCTCGGTGGCACCGCCTTAACTTTGCGGCGTGTTAAACTGTCAGGTCTTGCTCCCTTCCTTGTGTCCGTCTTCCTTGTGTCTCCCTTCGTCTTTTCCTTCGCCCGTACCTGTCTCCTGAAAACGTAGCTTAAAAGAATCGACACCAACCTCGACACCAGCACTGGAGAAAATACAAGACAAAATCCTTAAGTCATCCATGAGCCCAGTAATTCAATTCAATACAGTTTTTGCGCCAGATGACAACATACATTATCTCAAGGCACTTTACATAGGAAGGTCGAGACCTTACAAACTTGTAGAAAAATTCAACAGTTTCCACAATGAGCACCATGGGCATTTTGCGACTGTGGAATGTTTGACCATCATCACACATTACATCTGTACACCATTATGAGAATATAGCCTGTCTCATTCCACAGATACTCCCTTCTCTCCAAGCAATACTTAAGGTCAGGTTATAGAGAAATGGCCAACCAACAGTAAATTGTAGTGTCTAACTCATGGACTTTCATATCTAATTCAGATGCACCAAACAGAGAGGCACCAGCTCCAACTCTTTTGCGTATTACACCAGTGGCAAGACACAACATGATTTACCAATGCATACTTTATGGGCTTAACTATCCAATAGGATGCGAACACCTACATGTAACATAGAGAGTGACGGCAATTCTAGCCATTCATGGATGTGCTGTTGGAATGGGTGACGCAAGTAAAGGAAGATATATGCAGATGCTGTGGGAGTCATCTTCATACTTGGGGGTGACAATTGCTCATGTTACTCTGTTGACGTTTGTATATTGTTTCACCTTCTGGTCTCCTTGATGCTTCAAGTCTACATTAAACTCTTCTGCTTAAGACATCAGTTGCTGCCTGAGTTCTCCTTTCACCAGCTTATAGAAAACTTCCATAACAGAGAGGGAAAAAAAAGAAGGAAACCTCTGGCAAAACCAGACTCAATGTGGGTGCCCATCTGCCTCCACTGGTGACCAGAGGAAATGGGGGAGAGGGGAGAGGTGGGTGGAAAGAGGGTAAAGAGGAGACACAGACCTGGAAATGTAAGACTTTTTTAACCTGAGGAGCACATTTTTTTTCTCCTCGAGTTCAAACAGGTGACATGAAACTCCTCCGAGAAATGTCATGGGGAAAGGGCACCAGATGGAATGGGTGATGCAGTGACAAGATGTGGTGATGTCTTGATTCAAAAGGAAGGAGAAATCATGGACTAAAAAGATTTCTTCAAAGTCCTCACAGACACTGCATCAGCATCTCATTCTTTTGGATTGTGACATTGGGGTGAGCAGATATGATGAAGCTGTTGCAGACTACTTGTCACCTGCAAAGGGCACTTTTAAAATCAACCACATTGTGAGAGGATTCACGATTTGTAGGTCTGCTCCCGAGTCAACACGACTTGTGAATTTGGACCAGCTGCGCTGCTCCAATCAAGTGACATACATCATGTGACACACATCATGTGACATACCTCACTCTCCACAACCATCTATAATACACACCCACCTGATAAGGTCTATTTAAGCAGAGATACATTTCCCATCATCCCCTTTGCTCGCACTGCTGCTGCAGTATTGCTACCAGTTGCTTCAGCCCCTCTACGACCCCAGCATCCACCTGTAGGCTCCAACGGGGGGGGGGGGGGGGGGGGGGGGGTACAAGTATTTGCTCATCACTCCCATCATTCCTGTGTAATCATATGGGGGAGTGATTAAGTTGAAGCCTAGACGCCAAACACTAAACCTGTTCTACTACTGCAATAAACGTTTGAACGTGAGTGGTCTGACTGAACTATGTAAAGCGACTTTTGATTTAGTTTTGGTCCTCTAATGGCTGTAGGTGATGAGTTTAAGTGCATGCATCAGAGTGGCGCTGGAAAGACTACATTCATGTGGCCAGTTTGCAACATTTACATCAGACCACATTTACTCAGGAATGTTATTAAAACACATGTATGATCCAGGTAAACATGAACAAAACATTGAAATAATTGGAACAGTGACAAAACAAATATACTGTTTCAACTACAGCCACTGATAGGGTGTAATTCTGTGGGAAACATTGCATGTATACTATACTACAATATATATAAAAATGATAACAATAATGATAATAACAATATATTTTATTTCACTGGGTCTTTCTAAAAATCCCAGGACCGATTTAGTTCCTCATAAAACCAAAGGTTAAGATTAAATGAGTCATAGATCATTTTTACTTGACATATCTTTTATTGCTGTTATATTTTATAATCTTACATTATAATCTTTTTTTACTGTCTGTCGTCATACAGTTTTGTTCTTGACTGGTTATTCTCCACTTTCACCAGCTCTCCCACTCCTCCTTTCCGGTCTGTTTGTTGTCTTAAATGCAACGGAGACTCTAATCCCATCCAGCAGATTCCCACTAATCAGGGTCAGATAAGCCCTGCTTCCACCTTGCTCTTACTCCAGCTCATTTTCTCCTTGCTCTGTCTTCTTCCTCCTTGAGATGACCCATGTGATCACTTGTCCGTGCTACAGGCTGTCCCATGAAATTACATAAATAACTTAAGTGAAGGATTCTGTATGTCCATGCATCTTGTACTGAATGGCAGAGGGAATTGTGTGTATGTCAGCATCATACAGCAGAACAGGGAATCATTAAATCTATAATAAGAGGATTTCAGGCTGGTTGTCTCATTAAAAATGAAATGAGCACAGGACTCTAGTTAAATAACATCACTTTGAAATACAGTTTTCAATACAGTTTTCATTTTGTAGGCATAATATTATCTTGGGATTTTAGAACATTCATTAAGTTATGGCCATAGTGTGTTAATGGTTCTGGTTGGCTTGGGTGTCCTTAAGTTGTATGCCACCTCGGTAGTTTTCTATCGTACCCAGAATATCTCTCCACTCAGAGTGACATACATATTCCATATGTACGGAATGGTTAGGGTTGGGTCAAGTGTAGTCCACTGCCCCGTCCAGTATCCTTGCCTGCAGTTCTGTTAGAGTTCCTCCTGTCCCAGTCAGTTGAACTGTGGTCATTCTCTTCTTCTGGAGACAAGGCAGCACCAAGAGCAGCACCAGTCTGTGTCCCCTGTAGGGATGTCAGGATTTACAGATTTTACCATAACCACAGTTTCATAACGTCAAATCACTGGTTGAGTCTTTGTGTTCATAAAAATACATCAATATACTACATTATACAAATGATTGATCATCTTCAGCAGATCAGCCCTTAATAATGTGCTTCTTACTGAGCTTCGAATTAATTCAAGAGGCGGCACAAATGCATAACAACCCAGTAATTTGCAACAGAAAGTTTTGATAGAAACTTAATGGAACCCATAGGGACTGTGTCCACGAGCAGCTGTTTTTACTCTGGAAGCGACCGTGACCTAAATTTTTAGAATGCTTTTCTCAAGCGCTTATTGTTGCTAAGTTACAAGAACCATCTTCCGACACTTCTGTAAAACTTTGTTGTGAACCATGAGAAAAATGACTGACAAAAGACACCTCATTTAATATTCCAGCAGATGTGGCAACATACCTTCATGTACTTGATTTCAAATATTGATGAAGGTTACTCTTCATTGTTGATCAGTTTTCCTTCTGGCATTGTAGACAGTGTTGAAATTGTGAATTGAAATTGATTGGCTGTTGAGGATGTTCCAAAACTCTTGTAAGTGGACTTTTGCATAAAAAGGATACCGAGGCAAGCAGTGCGAGTGTTCTAGCCTCATTTGCATTCCAATTGAAATTAGATTTTATATAAACAACATTATCTATTATCTATGTCATACTAAAGTAAAATTATGCTGGATTTATTTGAACTTGCTGGTTGTAGCACCAGCAAAAATGAAAAATCTAATGTTTTGGTCTGTATTTTTTCTGGTCTGTCTTTATATAGTGCTTCACTTGTCTTGATGACCACTCAAAGCGTTTTACAGTACAATGTTTGCCATTAACCCGTTCACACACACAATCATACAGTGCATCTATGTAGAGCAAACTGCCGACCTTCAGGCTAGCGGACGACCGCTCTACCCCCTGAGCCACAGCCTAAATAGAAATTTGGATTGGAAGCTATCAAAGATAGAAAGATTAGATAATATTTCCCTCCGCCGAGGGGTTTATGTTTTCACACATCTATTTGTTTGTTGTTTGGTTTGTACGTTTATTTGTGAGCAAGATTACACATACAAATAATGGATTTCCATGAAACTTGGTGGAAGGAGGCAGTATCATAAGGGAAGAACCTATAATTTTGGTGTGGATCTGGAACAGGGAGAGGATTTAGGATTTATATATTTTTAGATTTTTTCAACATTGTGAGATCAGTCAATATCTCAGAGAATATATCATGGATTTCAATTTAGGGCAGATCCGAATAAAAATCTTCATCTAGTGAATTTAAATGTGGTTTCATGAAGTGAGGTGCTAAAGGTCTTGCGTGGATGTATGGACTCTACTGAATGTAATGCCAGTTTAAATCTCAAACTTGAGCACTGACTTCTGCTGAGGGCTGATCCTTGGATGAAAACACAATGCCATGGTTTTCTGAATATTAATTGCAAATGTCAAACAGTTTGACAATTTGTGTAGTTTTGCAATGAGAGGTCAGAAACTGGGGATATACTGTGGTGCTTTCAAATCCATATAACAATGTGATGTTCACACATTAACAACTGCTCTGTAACATATTGGCAAATAATTAATTTACAATATAAGCTGAAGAGCAGTGGACCAAGGACAGAGCCCTGTGGAATCCCTGTTTATCCCCATTCCTTTTACTTTTTCACCTTCATCAGATGATGATTTAATTATTTCTTTATTATTACATTTTATGTTGAGGCAGTGTTTCACCGACTAATACACTTCCACACCTTCACCTGGTGGATCCAACTGCCTACCTCAGTCAGAGCACAGAACAACTTCCTTTGAGATAGAGATGAGAGACAAGTGAGAGGGAGGGAGAGTAGAGATGGTGGGCGTGTGTGCATGTGTCTGCTATGTTAGAGAGGGAGAGAGGGAGGTGCTGCATCAACCCGGCATACAGCAGCAGCAGCAGCAGGCTGGGCTTAGGGATCTATTGTTCCCTGCTTTATTGCTGCTAGACCTCGTTCTTTCTCATTAAGGAGCCAAGAGAGAAAGAGAAACAGAGAGGAAGAGGAGAGCGAGAGGAGAGTTCAGCCCCGTTCATCCGGGATTACTTCTTCTTGGACTCGCTGGTGTGGACAAAGCAGAAAACATACTTAAGTCCAGCTCTCTTCCTCGTGGACAGGCTTGCTTTTTTCCTACTGACTGCATTGGGAACTACAGTAGTTGCCGTGCGGTGGCCATGGGGCTGCCCGAAAGAGCTGTGGGGACACCGGCAGTCTTGAGTGGGGCACCTCTCCCCTCTCTCTGGAGGTTAGCACTGCTCTTTTTCTCCATCTGGGAGCTGGATGCACAAACCGCAGTGGAAAATAAACCCCTGTACATCTGGCAAACAGGTACGGTCCACCTTCTACTATTTCATTACCTCCTCCGAGGATTAGGAGAGGATGATTGTCCCATTCACTACTACTCTGGCACCCTAGATGAAATATTAATATGTAAATGTTTGTGTCCATAACATGATGAATGGGTGCTGCTGAACTTGTTCAAAGTGTAACATTTTTTTTGCTTCTATATTATTGTTCACTTTTTATGATTGCATCAAATAATCCTGCAAGGAGGAAGAGGAACTGACAAATGGAAGCAAAAGTTTCTTTCCTGAGCCTCATTTTCTGCAGAGATGCATGTGGCAGAGGTTGATGCATTGGAGCCATCTTGCTACAGTGTAGTGGGGTAACATATTTACTGCAGTCCCTGAGGTGAATGTCTCTTTACCCCATAACCAAGGTTTAGAGTAGTGGGTTGTGCTGCCCATTTATAGGCTGTACTTCCTTCGTTCTAGGCTGAAGCATATGGGACTCCTCGGCTGCCCAGTACTACTATTTGGCTCATTTATTACAGTTTGACATGTGTGCAACTGATGAGAAATGGTGCGTGCACTGTAGTCACATGTGGCTCCTTCTTGTATGGAGGGAATACCACTGCGCTACAACAGACATGAAAACACTCCATTTTAGCGATGAAGCAGGTGTTTTGTTTGTTCAAAGATGAAGCACGAGGTGAATGTTAACAATCTTTACAGTGTAGGCAGATGTGCGGTACACAGCTCTCTGTTGTTGCTGTTTTGGGTGGTGCCTCCCTCTGATCGAAAAGCTCATTCACTGTGAGAGAGCAGCACATGGTCAGAGGAACACAATACTGATGCATGGTCCAGCGAGCAAAGTGAAGGAGTGGGAGAAGGAGGGGAGTAAGAGTAGGGGGGGATGGATCTCCCTCACCCCATCAGGACAGGAGTGCCCTTTGGATGCAGCTGGAGATCAATGTTCACTTTCACATCTGTCTAATCTCTCTCTGTTTCTCTGGATCAATGTACTGGTTTCATTGGGACCCCGCAGCCCCTTCCCACCAGTAGGGGCTGATCAATGGGTATAGTCCTGGTAAATTAGCTCAGGCTGCATGGGATCAATGCTGGCTTTAGTGGGAATCCTAAATGTAATCTATGTGCTATGTTTGTGATATTTAAATGTACAGTCCTTGTGAAATTAGGATTTGTTTTTGCTTAACAAAATGCATATATATACATATATATATATATATATCCTTCAGTGTTTGAATTGTGCACTTATTTGGCCAAAGATGTAATTCCCAGAAATAATTAAGTTAATTTGTTTCTCTGTAGTGATAGCAGCCCCAACGTTGTTGTCTGAGGTAGATAACTTTGGTACTAATGATATCGGTGCTGTGATTTAATTGGTAAAATATCATTGTAGGTGCACAAAAAAATCACTAAATTTCATTAGTGTTTTGAATTAAAAAACAAATCAATTCAATGTGAGCAAGAAGCAGGGCAGATTCAATTCAAAGCTGTGAACATTGTGGGATTTCATATACATGAAACATGACCACTTCTGAGATTGTCTTTAATGCATTGCTGTGTCTTAATGTGAAAAATAGATATGGCTGGTTTAAGTCTGGATATTCCCAAAAGTAATTTATCTGGAATATAGCTCACAGTTCAGATCATTGAGCGTGATTGCATGTTAATATGCATATGTAAATAAGTGGCCGTTGTTGTTTAGGTTTTTTGATCACCCACCTTTAACTGCCAAGATTTAGCAGATGACGAAATACCTTGTGCAAATGAGTGCTAACGTAAGCAACTGCACTAGCTTCCATTTCCTGAGTGCAATACAAACCCAAAATGTGGAATATATAAAGGAATAGACAGCAATAATTGATAATTGATAGATAACACTACATGCACAACTTCTTTTATCTTAGAGTTCAATCAATGCCAGTAAGAGGCTAAAGACTGAGATACTTTGAAAAAAAAACTTTAAAAAAAAAGATGTCATGCACACTATATAACATAATATTAATCAATAAAAGATCATATTCTCTTTTTTTTTTTTTTTTTTGCACACCAGTTTCATTGTTCACACCCTGTGCGAAGGAATGGAAATCCGATGGTATTATGTGTTCTACCTCCCACTGTGTAAAGACAGGGGAGGAGATTAAGGATAGAGAAACCAGAGCAGATTGGCCAGACAAAGCTAACCTAGATACGGTATAGACATGTTTATGTGTGTCTCCTCTCAGCTTAAGTGTGTCGGCACTTGGCTCCCTGATGCTAGTTTGGCTCAATGACAGGAACTTGGCACTGCTGTTGACATGAATGGCAATTAACTATTATTGCTTGTTGTATTCTTGCATTTGACGTGGCATTTTTGATGAGATCCCACCTTCCCATCGTAGCCCTGACCATTCCCCAGATACTCAACACGACAATGTGCAGGAGGCTCTTCCTGCACCTCAATAGCTTTTGTGTTGGAGCAAAGAGGGTGTATGTCAAGATCTTGGAAAAGGAGATGGAGTCTCTTCCATATTTTTTTCAGTTACAAATTGGCTACATCTATAACTCTGGTACAGATGGGCTGCTGAAATTAGCCATAGGAGTAATATGTGAGGGTGGGTTCTCAAGAGACAACTGTTCCCAGCAATATGTGCACCAGTGCCAAGGGAGATAGTACAATTTCACTAAATGTACTGTGGTTGTATTAGTATTTAATCTACTTAATCATCCCCTGTGGACCACAACCAAGACTGAAGTGTAACCAGGCCGGGAATGCGAAATGAAACAAACAGATGAGTGGTCGGGTCGCATTACTCCCCTAACTATCTGCATATGTATGGAATTGTGTGGCATTGTGTAATTTGGCACTCTGTGTAATTTCTTTTGGCACAATAATTGCTTGTGTTGTCTCAGTATTTGATGCACAGAAGCCACAGACAGAAGGTTGGGGATTATTCCTGTTCCTGCATGTTGCTCTCTAGGATTTCCTCCCACTCTCACCTGGTTTGTCCAAATAAGTCTTGCAGGTGATAAATACATTTACAAGGAAGGTTTCTTTCACAACTTTGTTCTTTTTTGTAGGTCTTACAATAAATGGTTGATTCTGAGGAAAGTTTCAGAGGCCAACACAATAATTTTTTCTGCAGAAATCAACCTTCACAGGAGTGTCTGAGACAGGCAGGTTAGCCAATGCCAGGGGCAGGAGAAAAAAACAGTCCGTCAGTCTGGCCAAACCTGTGGCTGATGTTTGTGGGTTTTGAGACATAGCTCATCTTTGACAGAGGTTTATTACAACCCATATTTATGTTTTATTGTTAGGCAACCTCTAGTTTAATTATGAGAGTACTTACAGACATAGTAATTATGATTAGAGCAAAAGAGGAATATAGTAGACAACGTACGTATATAGAGCAATACACTCTGTGTTAGGATGTAGTTGGGGCTGCATTGATGGGTCAATAAAAGACTTAAAAGACTAACCATGATGACAAAGGTCCTCTTCTCTGAAGAAAATGCTTACATTAACCAAACCACAGTCTTTTCCTAAACCTGTAACCAAACCGTCAAGCAATGTTTAAACATTTGTTATTCTTACCATGACGACAAAGGTCCAGTATGCCTGCTGGTTGTAAGCATCTATGGATTGTTTTCTTGTAACGATGATAACAAAGGTATAGTATGCATTGTCACTGCTCTACTCCTATGGGTCATATCTTAGAGTTGGCATAGTTCTTCAGGTTGATTTGTTGACCAAGTTGGATGATTTGACAAAGGCAAACTGCAGAATTGTGACCTCAACCATCTAATGTAAACATCCATCACAGTTCAAGAAAGAGTCTTTTTTATGATGCATGCAGTGCATGGATTTGCCTTATGCGTGTCTTTTCCCAAGATACTGTCATTTTTTATAAATTCCTCAAACAAGATGATTTGTGTTAGAAACAGTAAAAAAGCCACACCATACTCTAATAATTATTATTACTTCTCCTGGACAACAAAACCTCCATGACTTGATAATGGATAAAATAACCTGAAATAACAGAGCAAAATCAATGTTCTGATTGTCTTTTCTCTCATGTCAACATGGCATATTTAGATAAAGGCAGGGGTCATGTTATTTCCCTACCGATGGCTTCTTACTGTACTGCGTGTAGTTAAGATTTCTGAGGCTTCGGATGAATGGCATGCACACCATACACTCAAAATCCGATGAACCGTGGCTCTTGAGGCTCACAGCGTGCCTAAAAACAGTTGTTTGTGCTGTATATTTCCTGTTTTCTCTCATTTGTCTTTTCCAAGCAACCTTTTAACCATCAGTGACACTGTCAGTGTAGCTGGAGACTTCCTGTACTGGTGCAGGACAACAATGGTCCCCGCAGAGCTGAACAAACCAGAGCAATGACTGATGGTAATTAGTGGGGCAGGTCCTCTCTCCAGACCAAGCCAGCTTCAGAAAGATCCAATGAATGGTGGCCATTTAGGGCCGCAAAAACCACACACACGCACAGAAAACAACAGTGTCTCCGCATTGTCCTCATGTGGCGTACGTCTCTGTTCTGGCCCTCCACCGCAGATGCTCGTGTCCATGTGGCGCACAAAAGAAAGAGGAGGCTTCACCTCGAGTCACATGACTCGCTCTTTGTTCTTCCTCAAATGTCCCCATAGAATTACCCCCCGCCCCTCCTCAGCCCCCCCACGGGCACACACTGTCACCATCACCCTCTCCCCCTCTCTCAAGGTGACCTTTAACCTCAGAACTGAGAGGGGTCTCATGAGGGTATCACTGGAGAAAAGGAGGCGGGGGTGGACGGTGAAATACAGCAGCTTCTCCGGATCAAGTGTCAAGTGCTTAATTCAGCCATTTACACCAGTACATTTAATAAGCTGCGTGTGAGCTGGAGGTCGACTGATTTAGGTGTATGAAGGTGATACAGTGATACTCGTGTCTTTAAATCTGAAGGTGCCAGTAATGTGTTTAAAACTGCAGTGATCAGTATATTCTGAACCATGGAACCAAGGTTCATATATATAATATGAAACAATATGAGCCATGGATGAAATGACTATGTGTGATGCGAGAGGTGTTGATTGTACTGACAAAACCAGAGAAAAGCAAGTCTACAGAGCTTGTTAGCTGCTATTAGCTGATTGTGTTGTTTTTTCACCACTCACGCTGAACACGGTGAAACATTGATCAGCGTAAGAGACAGTTATATTTTCATTGGAGCTGATGTACAATGAAATGAGCCAAAGGAGAGCAAATAGAGGACCTAATATTATTTGTCAGGTGACCAGAAATCTTACCTCAAATGTTGCACTGGGTCTGTTGGAATCTAAACAGTAAGAACAAGTTTGCTAAAGTGAAAGGCTGCAATATGTCAAACTAGTTAGATTTTGAAGGTTGTTTCTGAGTTCAAGATACTGATTAATGCATATTTGTAGGAATAGTCTCTCGAGTCAGATTAAAAAAAATGTCAATATGTTCATCTGTGCTGTGTCAAGAATGTGTCTAGCCTAGCTTAGCATCAATACATAAAACAGCTTATTTACTTCAAATGAAAATACTAGCTTGAAATTTAAATACATTTTGAGACTGTCTAGTTTTACTCTGCCACATTTTCTAAGAAAATATTGTACTTTTTACCCCATTATACTTACAGCCGCATGTGGCAGACCTGGCTGAATTAAATAGGTCTATTATTCAACATGAGAATACTCAACTATCTTTTCAAGGGAGACCTTAGTCTTTACCACAACACTGACCACATTGGCTGATTTTGTATTTCAATTTAAAGTCGCCCAATTGTAGAGCACTGCATTGCTTAGTAGCTGCAGTGGCTCTTCAAAAATGACTGGAGCTTACATTTTCTCTATGTGGACCTCCTGTGGTTCCCAAAGGCAAAGGCTGAAGTAGTGTCCTTCTGTTATGGTATGACACATCCTCCAGTGGTGGTGATTCAGTTCAGCTGATCACATCCAATCTCCTACTGCCGGCCTGCATTCTCCCAGCTCTGCTATTACACTGCAGCTTGCTCAAAGTAGCTCCTTCTCCAGTGAGGTTGTCATTTTTGAGCAGTTTCCTTTTCCTTTTTCTGTCTAATACGATTTTTGGATTTATGGGTGACTTGCTTGCCATTCTGAACAATATTGTGCGAGTTATAAAATTGATGAAGGCCCATCACTTTTGACAGACAGAGATTGGTTTACAGTTTTTCGCTGCTTACTGTCTTTATGCTAAACCAGCCTAAACCCACCTGTGCCTGGGTCCATGACTCCCATTAAACAGATCAGTCTGTTGTCTGTCTCATCTAACTTTGATAGCAAACAGGCCAAACAAGTGTGTGACTGTGTTGTCAGAACTTGTTTGTGTAGCAGCATGTGTGGCTTGGGGGGAATCAAACCTTTATTCTCATTTTCTTGTGCACCGCTGATGTTGGACAACCATTTCAGTGGAAACATATGGATGTTCATGAGTAATTAAAAGGCATTTGTTATGTTGAACACACACTGGAGTGTCAGATGGGCCTGGAGCTTGAGGATCTTGAGCAGTGCCATTAAGGCGTCATGAAGGCGGGTGGGATTATTTCTGGTTTTGATGGGATTCATCAGGTGCCAAATTGCAGCCATTATTCTGTGTGGGTTTGAAGGAGCTAAATCCAGCTGTTCAATTCTGCCTGGCGGGCTGCCCCAGGTGGTGTGGCTGTGTATAGAAACACACACACACAAACACACACACACACACACACACACACACACACACACACACACACACACACACACACAGGTGCATGCACACACCACCACTCCACTGAACTCAGCACTGTGTCTTTGTCTCTCTCTCTCAGCCGCCTGCTGTCTCTAATCGACCTTGTAATCCCCATTAACATTGACACACTCTTATTTCTCTTTTCTTTTACTTGACAAGTAAAAAAGAATTTGTAATAAGGTAGTTTAGTATCTCACCACCCTGACAAAAGCAGAGTGTCATTCGTGCAATTCGTCCCGCATCCACCTCCTTGCTACTTTATTCAGTTTCTTTTATTTCTCACTCACATACAACTATAGCAACACCCATTCATTTACACATTGGCACACACACACACACACACACACACACACACACACACACACACACACACACACACACACACACACACACACACACACACACACACACACACACACGCGGATGGGCATTGTGTGTGTGGCATACCTCATTACTTCCAGAGGGAGGCCTGACAATGGGGGAGGAGTGTTGCTGTCAGTTTGCCACCAAAAGGCAGTGGAACCATGGAGGCTGAGTAATTACATGGGAGTGGAGTTTGTTCGATCCGGGTGCAACTCCACTGCATGGCCGCCACCTCGTCTGTTAGCTGACAAGAGGCCAGCGCAGACGAGAATACACACTCAGGTTTGACTGATAAATGGGTTTACAAATATACATGGTTGACACCGGCCAATTATTCACCATGGGGCTGGTTTAAAGAATTGCTGACGCTCCCCAAGTAGCCACAGTGTTCCCTCTATTCCCAAAATGAAAGTGTTAGGAAGGACCAACAACTCAGAGTTAAGTCATGGGTATTCTGAGAGCTTTTCTTGTTGCGGGGTTAAACAGTAAAGTTAGAGGCTTGAGGCCTCCTGCAGCGACCACAGGTTTGGTTCCTTCTCAAACCTTTGCTGGGTGTCTTCACTAATTTTTCTCCCCATTTCACGCTGACACTGCCTTATCAATAAAGGGAAGAATATCTTTGAAAATATATGAATGTGAACATACACATTAATCGTTAACACATTAATCTGGCTGGTAATTGTAGACAGTGCAGTGTAGTTGGTTGAATGAGGCACCTTTAGATTTGAATTATGCAATCAGGGGACATCCCCTACCCATCCAGAGTCATGATAACACATCCTCTGGGAACCATGATGGTCTGTATCAACGTTTTTGCCATCTATCCGCTTGATGTTGATATATTTCACTGGAAATTTGAAAACTTTGACCTACTTGTGGTGCTCCCAGATAACATGCGGATGTCAGCCACTTCAGACAATGATGCAGCACTTCTGGCCGTCTTGTGGCTGGGACAAAATGGATGTGAGCCTAAAGTGGCCCACTTGTAAAATAGCAAATGTGACCCAAATATCCCAAAAGATGTGGAGCTCTAGGCAAGGTTTTATTTTGATGTGAACCTAAAGTGGCCCATGTTGGAAGATAGTGAATATTGCCCAAATAGCTCAAAAGAAATCCAGGTCACCTTTGGCACCTTTAAGTAAGTAAGTTAGGCTGTATGAAAGGGAAGGGGATCAAACCATCAGGTTGTTTGAATTCCTGCAATATATGGGACAAATCCTATGGCAATCTATTTGATAGTTTCAAAACGAAAAATGTAAATCTCCAAGTGGCACTAGAAAAAAAAAAGCAGACATTTAGTCCTCTCGGAACCCTCTTATTTTGTATCCAGTGTAATCCATATAATGAATGTGTTGAACTGAGCACCATCGCTAGAGCTATGCAGTGTAGTAGTGTAGTAGATAAAACCATCGGGGAAGAGGTGGGTGAAGAAACATAGACTGTTCTCTAACTATGGTAAACATGTCAGTCATGGCTGACTTAGTTCAGAATAAACATAAAAAAAGACAGGAACATCCCCTGCCCAAATTTGGAACATCCAACATGCTGAAACTGTGTTGTCAGCAGTTCCCCACACAACTACTGCCATGTATTAGCCCTGTTAAGGATCATCATTCCTTAATTTCCACTCTTCAGAGTCATTAATCCCAAACCTGTTCAGATCTAATGTGTCACCCATCAAACCCAATATCACGGTGTTTGCACCTTAAAACGCAACTCTTTGTGTGCGGGTGCAGCCTGTGCAGAACAATACTAGTTCAACTAACCACATTACAGTGATTAGCACAGTCTTCCTGTACTCAGATAAACCCTTGTTTCCCTCTGGCTAACTCATGCTCTCCTTGTGGCTTGATTAGCCCTGGGAAGCGTGCTAAAGGATTGGCCTAAGCAGCATTAAGAGATCAACCTGCTTCTCTCTCTCTCTCTCTCTCTCTCTCTCTCTCTCTCTCTCTCTCTCTCTCTCTGTGAAAGCCTCTATTAGAGATCACCTCCAGCTAACTCACACATGATCTAAAGACACAGCCACCAACTCTTATCTTCAGTAAGTAAACCCAGACATGAGAAATCGCAGGTATATGATGATCTTTCACTGGTTACATCATTTCTAAACCTAAGCCCAATTGTAATTACACCATTTACACTAAACCCAGAGCCTAAAAGTGTCAGACCAGGGCTATACTTAGCAGTAGCTACACTGAGTTACTGACTTTAACATAGTGGCTCAGTTCGTTTTGTTTAGACATGATATACTTTGATTTGACAACTGTTGGGTCAACACACATAAATAAATAAAGAACTGGGGCTGGGTAATCTCTTCCCATACATTACTTACTTTGGGGGATAGTTGTTTAGGCAAGTATAATACAACAAATATAATAGGATAGGAAAGTGGATAGGATTCATTAGACGACTTGGCGTTAATGTCACTATTTCTAACATCCTGGCAGACTGAGTTCACTGAATAATTTAGACATGACTGGATACAAAGTCAAGTAGTAAATATGCCTGTAACGATTCTCGAACCAAAACCAAAACCCGCGGCCCAGACCAGTTTTGGTTCACGGTACGCAAAGAAGGAACTGCCACACATCTCCCTGACCAATCCTGCATGCTGTCACAGCTGCAGGTGCAGCCTGTTGCGTGTCTGCGGATGTTTCCAATCACTCCCAAGCTTATGCCCGACTTGACCATCGATGGTACCATGAGTGCCCTGAACATATTGTATATAGGAACGCTGTTGTTATTGAAGCGACATGGACCCTTCTCTCTCTGTTAACTTTCCTGAGTTGTTGGTTTATGAAGATCTGCGGTAAATCCCTGGAACAGATTTTTTTGCATCTGTTTTTCTTTGTTTGAACTGGAGTGAAATGAAGTGTGTTGGGTTTGTCGGGGAGACTGAACCGGACTTTGTATACATATTGAACTCTGGACGTCGAGACTGTGGGAGACACATACACACACACACACCCTCACCTCTTTCCTATTCTTTGGTTATTTTTGTTTACCTAGTTTTATGTGAAGTCAAGTCCATTAATAATAATTGGAATAATAAAAACATAATAATAACATCTTATAACAAATGGTAAAATAATAAATTCACATTCAGGACAAGCTTTCACCCAATCTCTGACCTAGGTAGATGCACATCTGGCACACATAGCTAGAACTAATGCAGTCTATGCAATAAATCATCCTTCAAGAAAGTTATAATGTTCATTGGTGTTGATTCAGTGGTGTTGATTCTATTGTATCATCATTCTGAGGGATGTTGCTTGTGGTGCTGTTGAATTGTAATGCATTATACAATGAGATTTTCTTGCTATATAGCCTACCCTCAATGATATAGATTCATGGACAAAATAATCCAAACACCTTTCCCAACACAATAAAACATGATGCAATTCAGCAGCATCGCAAGCTGCAGCCTCCAACATGACTATTGTTTTAATGCACAGTTTGTGCTGAAACTGTTGCAGAAAGTTTTTTGCTCATATTCAGTTTTAACTGGGTCTAATATATTGAAGAAGTGAACAATTGTCATGCAACTATTTCCATTTGACTGTTTACTATTGCATTTCCATTTGCTACCTGTTTGTATGCTGAGAAGTGTCCAAGACCATAATTACATTAAGGTTAATAACGGAGAGCCTCTGGTAATTGGACTCAGTACCATGATATAATGGCTTTAATGACGGAGTCATGCTGTGGTGGGCCATCAGACTGAGACCTGGTAGGTACTATCTCTGATTATCATCTCTACACTATGATGCTGTGCTGCCAGTGACACAGACACACATAGTGATATGGTGGATAAATACTATTTGAGTTCTGTGTGATGTGTTATTAATAGCCGAGGAAATTACACAAGGAGAGATTCACCTCTGGCAGTCGAAACTGTGCAGCCAGACAAATAAGATACACAAGCGCAGAGTGTGTGGGAGAAATAAAACACACTCACACTGATTATGATGCACAGAGTAGAAAACAATCCCATTTCCATAAGCAGGAACTCTGAATGTTAGGACATGCATAGTCAACATAACATGTATTGAGCTCATTTGTGCTTCATAACCTTCTCCTGAAACTTAGACATTTCAAGTTCTTCTGTTGTACTAGATAACATACAATTGAGCTCATGCATAATACCTAGAGGATGAACCCTAATGAAGTGTTCTTTGGATGTTCTTGATCCCACACTAACCAAAAGATCGACTGCATTGCTCAAGCATTTAGTTTTCAAGCATTTGTTAAATGCTTTAACTGCAAATTGATCATGATGAGGATATTTGGAAACTCAAACAATTTATTCATGTTTCACAGAGGATAAGCCTCAATGTCATTGAGTGTTGTTTAGCCCCCAGATTATTCATAAAAAAAGGGCACCATCTAATCAAAACTTCTTCTTCTACACAAGAACCATAAATTGTAAAAAAAAACAACAGCTATAATCTATACACGAAACCTACTCAAATTTCAATCAATAACTACAAATGAAACAATAACCTGGTTGACCCTGCTGCCCTGTTCTGGAACTAATGGTGCCCTGATCTTTTCCCGCTTCCTTGTTCCTCACTTTTTTCCTTCTAATTTATGACTATTATTCCTTTTTATTATTATTACTTTGTATAGTGTAATTAGTAGAGAAAAGCAGCAGGACACATTATTCTCCTTTCCTACGCTCAGTTCACTGTTTTTTCTTTTCTTTCTCCCTTTTCCGCTTCTCTTTCTTCCTTTTTATTGGCTGGGCCCAAGTGTCCTTTGGCAACATACAGAACCCCAAATTGCCCCTCATAGAAAAAGTGCTGCCCATAGATGCACTGTATGAATGTGTGTGTGTGTCAATGGCAATTAACTGTAGAGTAAAGTGCTTTGAGTGGTCTTAAAGACTAGAAAAGCTCTATACGAATACAGCCCATTTATAGACCATTTTGTCCTCTGTTTATTGTGTAATGGTATGTTCTGTTTTTGCTAAAAAAAGAAATAAACAAAAAAAAGAAATATAAAATGCACAGATAAGCATGACGTTTCCTGGATACATTCATACTTCCCGGGGGATGAACCCTTTTCAGTCACTTCATGATCTGTCCTCATGCAATGCAAACTGTACATGTGTTTTAGCAGAGCACATACCTCTGCCAAGGCCAAACAAAAAGAATGAATGAAGTAGTCTGCCAAACACCAACCTGTTCTACTGCAATAAACATTTCAATGTGAGTTGTCTGACTGCAATATAAATATGTTTGATTATTCCCTGACAAACTGACAAAAATGTTTAAAAATACAATAATAAGCAAAATGGTTAAAAAAAAAGGATCCTCCCCTTTAACCACATCCCCACCAAAATTAAATGGATTTGTGTGTGACGTGTTTTTTTCCCCAACCTGAAGTGGGCAAATACCTGCTCCTGTCCTGCCTGTGATTGGCTTACCCAGATATCCTAACAAATAATTACTCATCATGCCTACACCTAACCAACCCTACAACTGAAGGCAGTGAGTTGGGACAAATACAACACTTCCTTGGCTCATGCCCTAATCCTTCCACCAAGTTTGTTGTAAATCAGTTCAGTACTTCTTGTTAATCCTGCTGACATACAAATTAACAAACATGGGTTAAAACATGACTTCCTTGGCAGAGGTAATAGGAGCAAAACTTTTTACACTGTGCATTACTTGTACTATTTGACACTTTGGCAATGTGGTATGTCATGAATACTGTATTGCAGCCTCTAAGGGTATTTCAACTCCAAGTCTTGTTTTGAATTGAATTAAATGAATCTTAAGTCAGTTGAGAATGGGAAACATAGAGATAGATGGGAAGATATGAGATATGAAATATTAATTCTTAATACCAGCAGCACACAGTAGAATCTCCCTTAAATAGCAGCACTTTAACTGCAGTCATCACTGTATTATTCATCAGGTCTTGGAGGCAGCGGCACCCTGGAAGACACAAACACAGTTACACCAGTCATCCTTGGCCTAATGAGGCCCTGAGGAGGCCACTGAGGTCAAAACACAACCAGATCCCAGCAAGTGAGCTGTCTGTTTCTCAGTCGAAAGAGACACACTCCTCCAGTAATGAAAATAAAAAAGGCAGCAGTGCCCATGCCCCCTGTGAATGAGAGGTTAAATTCGAGTTCCAAGTCACCGTGAAAAATATTATCTGGCACTGTGTCACAGCAGTGCCATCTTTTCATGCTCCATATCGTGCTTCTTCTTGGATTCACTGATTGTCCAGCCAGTCAGTTAATGCAGATGAGGGGCTGTTTCTGAAAGGGCAGTATACATAGATTGATTGATTACAAGTTGTAAGTAGATGATGAGAATATAATTAGAGCCAAGGCACATTTTTAATAATTCAAATTCATTTAATTTTAGAACTTTTCATTGATTCTACTTAGGGATTTCACTCAGACTGCTTCATCTGCTGTATCCGAAACTGAGAAGTAAGCACCTCTCGCTGATGAACAGCAACAAAAGCTACTGTTTTTCAATTAAACTATTTTATTGCTATACAAATGTAACATTAAATACAAACTGATATAACATAACATACAAAACTGTTAGAGCACAACAGTAAGCAGAAATTCAAACTCAAAGTCAATTCAAAGAAGCAGACACATAAGCAAATGAAAAAATAAGGAAAGGAAAACACAATTTACATATCACGGTCCAGATCGAGTCCAGACAGGACCACTGGCCATTGGAAGCCACACCATCAGGAGTGGGGGTGGTGCTGAGGGTGGGGGTGGGAGGAGACAAACACCCCACAACCATTTACGACATAACAGAACAAAAGCAATTAGGTGACGCTGCACGCTGCACGCTGCACATACCCCCACCAACGACCACACAACCCTCCAAGGACCATCTGTCAGCAGCAGCAGCGAGCTCACAAAAAGACAAAAGATGAAAGAGAGGGAGGCAGAGCGTACGCCAGCAGACATGACAGCACAAGCTCGAGGTACAACTGGGCACGACTTCATTAAATAACTATGTATGCACATTTTCTGTCTTCTTTCATGCCCGTCCATCCCAGTTGTTTCCATCCTACTTGTTTTGATGCCAATCCTTCTGTCAACCAGTGTAATTTACAGTAAAATACTGACATCTGACATATTAACCTATGTGGGTATTTAATATTTAATGACATCAGTTATCCCCAGTAATAACTAGTGAGTTATTATGCTCACTAGTTAACCCTTGCATCAATAATTAATTATTATTGGTAATTATTTATTTTATCTCAGTGTTTACTTTCATTGTTACAAGACTCCCCATATGCTGGAAGGATTTACTTATTATATATATATATATATATATATATTACAGATATAATACTTGTACTATTGCAATAATTATTCAGTCTTTATACTTCTATATTCTACATTATAGTATATAATCCTCAAATATCCTTAATTAAACTTATATATTTTACTTTATTTATTTTCTCTTTATCAATAAAATTGTGTAAAGCCCATATTCACAAATCACAATTTGTCTCATGGGGATTAATCATCCATGATAAATCTTTTCTGTAAGGGGGTCATACAAGTTGTTGGGGAATTGTCTCAGCTACAGTATTTTTCAACTGAATCCCGTTTATTCCTAATCGATTGTTTATGATTGTATTACAAGTTTTAGGATGTTGTCTTGTTTGTCTGTGAGGTGATAGTGTGATGGTGTCTTCCATGAAGACATTCTGGGAAATAAGTTGGTTAAGATGTGTAACATTTACAAACAGTGTTTTGCACGATAGATGCCTTTTGAGAATTAGGTTTCATTCATTGTGTTAGTGGTTAAACTATTATATTCAGGATCTCCACTTCATCTAACCATACTCTTTTAGTTCACAAGTTGCACTTCAACTTATCTAAGTGCAAGAATTCCAACACCTTTCAGCACTTTCACTACTTGATACTTGAACTCCACTCAGCACTTTTATTGAATGACAGTTTCATTCAGTACTTACACTCAAATCAAATCTTCTCTTTCAGCATTTTCATTCTACCGTTCCAATTGAAATTAAAGTCGTCTGTCTGAATTATCAGTACAATCAAAGAGGAAAAAGTCAAGTAAAACTTTACTAGTTTCCTAGAAAAAAAGACCCTCCAGAGGAAATGGGATAAGACACAAGCTTCACATTGTGCTGCCATGCTGCTACAGTTAAGCTGATATTAGAAGCTGAGCACAGTAGAAGTTTGCTGAATACGTTAAGAAAAAGGATTCATTTAAATTGGTGGAAATGAATCAATTCAGCAACTTGGACCCAGGGTTTTCCAATTTGCTTTAGCTTTGATTGACTGAGGGTTCACTGAAGCACAAAGGACATATTTATCACTGTAACTTATAACATTCAATAGACATCAGTGTTACTGTGCTGAGATTAGTTCTATATATAAGTCACACATGTCCCTATGCACTGGTGATGTATCTCTTTGGGCTTTTCTAAAATTTCCAGACATGTGGTCACATTCCAGGTTGCACGACCTGAGAAACAACTGAACGAGTACGTCTTTCTGCTTATGCAGAGGATGTCAGGAAGGAGGTCCTTCAGTGTGATCCAGGACATAGTTGCTGATGTAATGTGGCCACCTGCTTCTTTCCAGACCACCGAATGAATGTGGATTGAGCGGGATCTCAAAGCATCTTGGGCACATTCAGCACTTTGAGCTGTCCACCTGTGAGCAGATCACTTTACTGTGATGGACGTTTTCTGGGAGCTGGTGAAAGGAGAACTCAGAACATTTGCACGATAATGCAGTTATGAACAGGGCCGGTGGTAACGAGAGACACCAGATTCTTGGATCGACCTTGGAGAGGTAGTTGGCGCCGTCTCTTTGCAAAAGAGATAATCTATCTCAAGAGTCTGTTAAAGGTAACATTTTACAAACTACAAAGCTGATATGGCCAAGAGGAGAGTATGATGTCAGGTCTTTTGCCACATCTTCAGGTATGGACATTTGGAACAGGTGTAAACACTTGATGAAATGATGATAGCCAGATTGAAATAGACTGAAGCCTTTACCCTCCTTACACTGGTTGTGTTGCTCACAGATTGGGAAGACTGTGAACTCATCAAAAATGCAGCAGCAGCATTTACAGACCAGGGGAAGTTTAATTGTAACTAATGAAAACATTATATAGATGTTTTGTGTTAATAAGTGGAAAGAATGAAGAGCCTGGTTTCAGTTTAATGAGTGTGAATGAGCGAATATTACCAGTCTTACTATCGCGTGGTATCACATAATATGAGATGAAACCAGCGCAGCGGTCGATCAGAGGTCATCAGGGAGCTCTGTGGGGAGCTTCAGTGCGCTGTGGGTCAGACAGCTCTAACTTTGATTCCTGACCCTGGTGATTTGATTATTGAGAGAACAGTCATCATCCGACAGCGACACAAGGAAGAAACTAGCAAGGACTTTGCAAACACGAGTTCCTGTCTAAAAATAAACACCGCGGCTCAGATTGTGGAAAGAAAGCATGTGATAATAAATGCAGGGTGACAATTTTAATTAAATGGAAAGTGAGCAAAGTGTTGATATCAGTGGGATCAAAGCTGTGAGTTTTAACAGTCTGGATGTTGCCAATGTACTTGAACACAGACTTCATGTGATAATGAGGCTACAGCTGGTTAGCAATATAGAGGAAGCCTCATTGCCTGGGAGCCTTAAAGTTGTATTCATTGATTTGTTTGGCTGTTTGGATGCAGTGAAACAAACAATATCAATGTATAATAACTTTACAAGGTTGTTATTGCTAACCAACAGTTATTAGTTACTTTGCACAGGTCAATATTAATCCAATTTAATACCGTTTTTGTCCTTATCTCAAGGCACTTTACACAGTAAAGCATAAAGTATAGTGTTGTTCAGTCTTTTCCAAAGCTTGAGCACAAATGTAGCAGCTGCTTCACTATGTACACAACCGGGTTCTAACTCTACGTGTCTGCTGTTTGATGCTGGACAGGTGGCAAACAGAGTTTTCTTTCACAAACAGCTGCCTGTTGATGGAAATGGAAAGAACAGTGAACGGTGAGACGTCATTGCTTTCAAAATGAAATTCTGGACTGTGAAACTAAACCTGCAAGTCAAACAAGGAATTTAGACCACTGTGTGAAACAAAGACCACACACTATGACTGTATGTTTAATCAAGATGTAGAGACATTTATGATCTTGGCAGAAAACCACAGTGCAGCTGTGTATTGAAGGCACAGACGCAGAGAAAAATGCTCGCGAATGAGTACCATCATAGATAATGGATGGATGCAGGGTTTGAATTACATGATGGCTTTAGGGGGGGGGGGGCTATTTTCCAGTGCGCACCAGTCCAGTACTTAACATGTCACATGCGCATAAATCCAGATGTGCACAGTGCAGTCAATTGCAGGGTTACTTTATAAAATTGAAAGCAATTAATTATTAAAAGCAACCTAACAATCAAAAAATACATTTAATTGCCAAATCAGAGCAAACAAAAAACATCCTAAAAGCAGGGGGAGACAGGAAACACTTTTCTGCTTTTCATACACACCACTTCAAGATCAACATACCACTTAGACAAAAAAGGCAGAGCATTATTTAGCTAACTTGTTTTTAACAACAACTAAACAAAAGAGCTGTCTGCTGCTTGCAGCTCCCTCTCTCTCCCTCTGTCCCTCTCTGTCGCTCTGTCGTAACGGTCCCTTCACTTTCCTGATGTTTCACTTCCTTCTGTGGATTGCAACAAAAAATAGAAAAGAGTCAACAGAGGAGGGAAGAGCCACGTATTCCTGTTTTTTCCACTCACTACATTGCTTCCTTGACCAATTGAAAGGGAATGATGCATCCCAAGGTTCCGACCCAGGTTCGCTGCTGCAGGTGGCAGCGGTGGTGTGTTGTCATTACTCGTTGTCGTCTTTTTTTGTTTTGTGAATCCAAATTGTATCAAGTGTTTATTTTAACCATTTGAGCAAAAAAAATGAATAAATGAGCAGACATTGGTCTTTAGTAAGGTATTGATACTACAAACCTCTAGAAAAGCTTCACTGCCTCTTGTCCTAAACCCTCTTTCTTCCAGAGATCCCACTATAGCCATTAAGGAGACTCCTTATGAGGCCATACTTGTTTCTGGTTAACCGACACACTTATGCTCCAGTGTGTGATTTTAGATGGCGTGCAGACATTCTGGAATCAAATGTATGACGTATAATACAACAGTGTCTGCCACCTGATTTCATCATGATGCTTTTACACACGTCGATATTTCTCGTTGACGACCTCCACTGCCGGCATACAGGCACAACATCAATTTCCCCCACCCCCCCTCTGCTTTCACACCTTTTTATACAGAGTGAGGAGGTGGAATGAGGGTGCAGCATTTCCTCCTGAACAGGCTTTTTAAAAAAGGACCTTAGAATTTCTTGCAAGTGGAATTCTAGTGGAGGGATAAACAGCATCCTCCCAGAAGACATTCTGAGTTGAGTGACTGTGAAAGCCTTCACACGATTGTTGGTATCGCTGGTGGTTACCTCAATTCATGAGCTACACATTCCTGTACGGGTCCTTGAAGAGAAAAACATTATCTCTTCAATGAGCTGCCACAGTTTCCACTACTGCACTTGTGCTTCCATGGCCGTTCTTTAACTAAAGCAACACTACAGGTGTCCTCATCCTCTGAGATTTAAAGGTCCTCAAGAGCACAGAGAATAAGTGGGATAAATGACAAACCTTGTTGAAGTGGAGGTTGGTTTCATTGGTGCCATTTTTCATCGGTCCATCTACAGAGCCTGAAGTTACTCTATTTGAATTACAGGCACTGGTTCCATTCATCATAGCCATGGACCTCACTGAGCAGTACTCTTTCAAATGATCCTCCTCTCTCTTCCCCACAATGCACCATTACACCCGATCAACCAGCTGCACTCTGCAACCATTGGCTCATCAGGTTCTCGTCTTGTGAGACTTGTCAGCTGATTCCTCTATATAACTGTAAACAGTGGGAATCATGGGTGGGGGGACCCTTGTTGACCTTGTAAATAAAAAAAAAATTGATAATAAAAAATTCTAAATCAGGGTCATATCAGCATACACTCAACAAAAAAGGTTAATCCTCCTAAAAGCATGTATCTCTGCTTGCAGAATTCGTGCCGGTCCATTGTTTGAGTAATACGATTGCTTACATACATAAATGTCCATTTGGACTCAAGCTAAAGCTCATGGACAGTTTGTGTCATCATCTGGGGAGATGATGTTTCCTGCATGCAAATGTAAAAAAAAAGAGTTCTGGTAATATCAAAGAAAGGGTCAGGAGGTTACTGGACAACAGTGTTTAAGATATTTGGATAAACACATATATCGTGTAAGCCTTCAGCTACAACAGCATACTTCAAGGCAGATTTTGCCAATGTGTTGTCCACTGAAATCGTTCAACCATTATGCCCGGGCCACACTGGCTGCTCTTGCGCCGCGGAACGGCTGCGGAACGTTTTTTTTCCAGCTGTCGCGGCTGTCAGCTGTTCACACTCTGCAGCCGGTGTTGCCCGTGCGTTAGGAAGAAACCTCTGTCAATGGAATTTCATGGCCTGTAACAATGTGACATGTCTTTCTGTTTCAGTGAACATTTTGAGTTTGGAGGTTACAAAATACTGAAGAATCATTTATCAGGGAAAAAATATCGTTTCCAACTAATTTCATGTCAATCTCGAGATACCTTACTCTCAGGCTAAAGGTTGAATGAACCAACCGAAAAGCATTCTTAGGCCCCTATCATGCATAATTCTAATAAAACCACCACCAGTGGGCCTGTACGTCACTGCTAGAATGCTATGCTGCAAAAATTGTTATGCTAATAATATTGTATGTATTTTTAACAAAGGATTAAGCCCATCTACATTTAGGAAGTTAAAGTAACAACAGAACGTCCGCTAGACACTTCTACTGCTATTTTCTACAAACTTCTGGGCTGCCTCAGAGGTCTCATGAAAAATGGAGACAAGCCTATTCACAGATAGTGTGAAATCCATGTCAGAGTTGATCAATTTAGGATAGCTCTCATTTTATCCTGTTTCTCCTCTCCTCTACTGTGTGTGTGTGTGTGTGTGTGTGTGTGTGGAGGTCATTCTGACTCTGTTTGGCTGTCCATTGCATGTTGCAGTACATTTTGGAGATGTGACGTGATGATACTGAAAGGCTAAATAACAGTGTTAAACCAGAATCTGTTTCATTGGTCAAGTACATCTATGTTTGTACATACACAGAATTTGACTTATAGTGGCTCTCAGTATTCGGTACTAACACATTTACTAACACATAGATACACATGGATGTACAGCAAAGCAGAACATAAGTAATGACTTGTGACATATGACTAACATGTAAAGGCAAGTAGGGGATATAAAATAAAGAAAATACACAAATGTATAGATGTAGCAACAACTAAAAACATACTCATACAAGTCAACCAGTTTCTGAAGTTGTAATCAGTGAAACAAGTGGTGCCGGCAAATTAGTGCAATTGTGTCATGCAATTCTTTATATACACACAGTAGATGGGTCAGCATCCTGCTCTCAAAGGTCTTCATGATCATCGATGTTGGGCTAATGGCTCTGCTGTCAGTGAGTCATGCAACTGATGGTTTCTTTGGGACCCGCAAAGCATTTTTCAGGCAGGAGGGGGACTTCACACAGCTCCAGGGGTCTTGGTAAAGATCTGAGTGAAGATTGGGGGCCCAGCTGGTCAGCAGAGACTTTGAGACTGTAGGGTGACGCACCATCTGGGCCTGGTGCCTTCCTGATCTTTTAAGATCCAGCGAACGTCATCTTCATGAATTCGGGATGCAGGTGGGGAGTTAGCGGGGAGGGGTGAGATGACTGCGGGAGCTGCAGTTGGTTGTGTGATGTGATGCGAGTGAGGGGTGTGAATATGAATGCTAATGTTGGCCAATTGGTGGATCTCTACAGTACTGGGGGATGGGTTCCTGTCTCTCCATACTGACGCAGGATCGTTAGCTTGCTTTTATGTAGTACAACAAAACACAAGTTTGTATCCCTTGTGAGACATTTAATACGTAATCTGTATTTTCATGGCTCCCCTAAAATAATCAGGAATGTCTGGATGTTTTGTGCTCCATGCTGTTTATCTGGTCAGCCAGGTGTTGAAATGCCTCACTAACACAGGCGTGGGCTGGCATCTAAGAGCCACCCGGAATAAAGGAGGAAAAACTCCTGCCGAGAATAAAAAGGTTTGCAGCGCATGATGAGAGACTGCAGAGTTTTTCTGAACACCATGACATCTGCACACCAACCTTTGTTTATCTAAAGGCAGATTCCACCTCCCCTTGTTTCCCCTGATTGCTCCGTGGCTGCTCTGAGGAGATGAAAACCCGGCAGCTGTAATGAGCTGTCTGGGGTGGACTCACCGAGCCGGCTGAGCATGAAAAGTCGGGTTTGTCCTGTTGATGAGCAGCAGTTCATCCTTTTTGTGGTCTACAGAATGCTGATTTGCCAAGTGAATGGTCAGCAGTGGTGCTGGAATACCCCGTGGAGAGCTCATTCTCCTCCGACCATCTCCGTGAAACTTGCTGCACTTGTGGAAAATTGTAAAAAATTGTGTGGACTGGATTGTGAGGTGTTCAGTCGATCTTCTTTAGTGAAAGTAATCGTGTTTGAGTAGTAAAAGGTGGCACAGGTGGAACAAGAACAGTGAAAGCAAGAGAGACCCAATGCAGTCGAGTGTCTTCAACAGAGCAAAACTCAGCTAAAGCCACTGGGATTATCAGAAGACTGATCGAGTGAGTGGGGACTTTCAGCTCCAAGCCAGAGGGGAAATGCTAAAAGCCATGTGAGAGGACGTGGAAGCACTGAACTTGTGGACATATCTGGATTAGGCTAAAGGCTAACTCCACTAGACCTGCCCTCTTGTCTCTAATGTTGGCTAACGTATGCTCACCGGACAACAGGCTGGAGTTTATTTTGCTTTGATGGACGGCTGGGTCTTTGTTGTTAAACTGCATTGTGGCCACGCAGCGTTGGAAAGTTCGGATGATGCTGCTTCAGATCTACCAACTTTCATTCGGGCCTCGTGGTGCTGATGTGGCTGTTTTCCTGCCTCAGAGTGTCCGCTCACGTCCATCGTGTCCGCACCCTCTGCCAGACCGCCCTGTCTATTTAACTTCACTGCTCTGTGTTGCTCTGAGTTGTTTGTGTCTGGAGTGACGTTCCCTGGTGTGTCCGTTGCGCACCAGTGGCCAGCAAAATAAAATGGTCTGCATTCTGCACTGACACATTGACACACACACACAAACTTACAAATGTATCACACACATCCCCAAACCGCCTGTTTCTGTCTTCTCTCTCGGTAACACACTTCTTCGCATCATTAAGTCTCTGTTTCTGGTAACTGCTTGATTCACTCTGGCCATTCATAACCTCTCCGCTCCAGAAAATGATTCTTTCCACTTCATCATTTACTGCCAGTGCGTTAAACAAAATGTCACAGGCCGACAAGTGCCCCACCTCCTTAATAGCTGTAATTTGCTCGCTGCTTGCAGGGCTAACGGCAAGCGAGCATTATTGCCTGAATTGGTAAGTGTTGGCGTCTGGCTTGCTCTTAGCAAAAGGCCAAGAGGCCGGGCTGAAGTGTTTTCTGCCTGAATGTGTTGTCATCAGACCACGTTTTGACAGGAACATGAGAAGGAGGCATTGTTCACTGTCCTTATTATGCTGCATAAACTTTCTGCTGGTGTTTGCAGACTGCTATGAAATCTCAGTGCACATTCACTGAGGCTCTTCTCCACATAAGCTGCTTTCACACATGCACTGCAACCCTGAAAGTTTCAGGACATTACCCAGCGGAACTTTAATGTGAGAACGCAAATGTCTGAATAATTAGATGGATTTTACCCTGCCAGCTCCCTGGTACAAAGAAGTTGGGATGTCTGACTGAGGCCCTGCTTGATTAGAGCCAGTCATTGACTGGAGATTACACAAGGGGCATGTGGGAATGTTGATGACCTTTTATCCTGGCTCCTGATCGCCCGACCCAGGCGCCACCCCTTGCCGAAACTAAAGAGAGCATTTTCAGTAGGAGTGAACATGTCTCGCATGGACAGTCTGCGAAAGGAGAACTGTAGACAATTTTCAAACCTGATTCTGTGGACATCGTCTTGAGTTTGCACGTGAAATGGCACAGCAGAAGGAAATGGGGTTGATACTTTGATACACCAAATTTATGTTCGTAAGATCTTGGTCGCCCTGTAGTGACTCCTGCCATCATATCTTTGTTACTGTTGAGGGTACTTGCTATTCTGTTCAACAGAATATAAACTGTACAGGTGAATAAACGAAAGAAGACAGAGTACTTCATATCTGCACAGGCAGGGCTGAGACAGTATTATTCTTATCAGGGTGTAACAGCACGTTCAACACTTTTCGGATGGGCACCTGTCTAGTTAAAGCACCTGTACTCTACACTTTCATAAAGCAATGTATCAAAAACCATCATGAAAACAATTTGACAGTGTGAAAGCGATCCCCCTCACCTCCGCTCCACCTTTTTGCTCAATCTGCAGCTGTCGGGTCCTTCGCCTAATTAAGTAACCGTAACCAAAAATCATAACAAAACACAGCGTGCACGTGACGAAGGGAAACTCAATCAAATCTTGTGTCGTAACAGTGGATATTGTAGGGAAACAAGTGGAACAGTGTCAAAGAACATTTTACAGATTTTTATTATCTGTACATTTTATTACATAGATTATTAGATATATGATATACTCCTGAAATAAACATTACCTCATTATGCTACTAATAGACCCGTCTGTCTGTCTGTCTGTCTGCTCATCCAATCAATCTCAAGCTTGGCAGGTGTATTTCTACAGACCCTGGCAAGTGTTTTGAATGGTCACTTGTCCAGACCTCAATTTAATCAGGCAAAAACATGGCTACATATTTGCTATTTATTTATTATCTGTATTTAATAATACTCATTATTTACAATATAAAAGTAACCTAAAGGAGATTGGGTTGAGTTGTGTTGCATCTTATTTTCCAGCATTGGTAAACATCAGCTCTTCAGAAAAGTGTTCCATCAGATCCACACATCCCTCCTGCAGATCCTAGCTGGACTTTAACCTACAGGTGTAGTCACTGCATGGCTGCTGGGCAGTTTGCTGGAGTGTATCCTGTCTGTCGGAGCTGCTGTCCAAACACCACTGTGGTTATCTCTATCCACACAACTACCGGCTCTGTGGGACACAGACAAATCGCACCAGACACACACAGAGAGAGGGTTAGGGGAAAAACATATATATATATATTTCTTTATCTGAGACCTACTTCCTGATATTTCTTTCTTTTTACCAGTGTTAGCCTCAGAAAACCAGTTTCTTTTTTAAAATATAAATATTGACGTTGCTCTTCACGTCCGACCGATGATTTGATTCGAAATGTCAGACTGTTCCTTTAATCAAGTTGCTTTTTATATATGTTTTTTTTTTATATATGTCTTCCTTTACATCCCAGCTCTTCAGACAGCAAAGCGAATGTGTTTGTAGTGAAGCAAGAGCAGCACGTTTGGCAGTGAGCTCCCCACCGCTCCCTGCCAGTTCCTCTTTAGAAGTGTCAGTCTGCAGGATTCTACATTTAAAGCCTGGTCTTTAACAGTAGGAGAGAGATCAAACGTTGCCACTGACCCACCCAAGCTCCCCCTTCCTCCCACCGTCTCCCCCTCACCTGCCTGTCTCTGCAGGCACGCATGCTGCAGTGTCTCTTCCGCAGAAAAAAAGGAGCAGAATATTCAGGGATGCTGAGTATCCCGGGGAGGCCGGCGTCGACTGCTCCCCACTGCTGACTTTTTGCTGATGCTCAGTTTTTCTTAATGAGACCGAGCCGAGCAGCACAGTGGGAGAATCCAGAGGCTGAGATGGAGAGGCCCTCCCTGAGCTAATGGCACATTGCAGCAACCTAATTGCAATGAGACAGTGGGCTCCATATTTGCTGTGATCACACTGTACTATTAAATCTATACCACTGTAAACCCAAAGTCTGGATTGACCAAGAGGAAATACCCGGAAACACCGACTATGAGTCAGTATCGGTGCGTATTGCATCACTTTGTAACACATTACATTAATGTTACTGCTTTTACTTTTTGTAATAAGTAGTGTAAAGGATTACAGAGGACTTACATGTTGGAGGCCACTGCTCATTCACTTAGAATGGGGTGACTTAAGCTGTTTTCAGACATGAATACAAGAGAATGTCTCTAGAAGGAGCAGGAGGCCGAGGCAGGATGTAACGTATACATTCCACTGTGGACATCATGTGTTTTTGTTAACGGCACCTCGACACTGGTAACAGACCTTATCACCAAAGGTTCTGTCTTCTACAGCACCATTTGGTACCGCTGTTTCCTCCTGAGATATTTATATACCTTTCATTCATTATTGCATCTCTCGCATGGTAGATACATCATCAACACGCCCACTCGCTCGCGGTGAATCCTGTGCAGGATCTCAGTCGGACATTTGCGCTCTCACGTACAGCCCCTCCGGACAAAGATTATCCAGATTTCATGTCTGAAAGAAGCCTCAATGTGTTACTGAACTGCGATGTAATTCCATTGCTTTTCTTTGCTTTGAGGCATATATTCAAGTGCAGGCGATAGACAATCATATCACCTTTTAAGCAAATATAGGTCCTGCATGACATTAAATGTCAGAATGAGCCTGGAGAGAGGAGGCAGAGGCAGTTGGTGATGTGTTGTATACACAATACATGTTCATCTGGTTGTAGAATTTATTTCCCCTACATTTCCCTTTAGCATTGCATGGACAGCTAACACGCAAGCTGGCTATGTTCTGTGTCCTGAGTGAGAAACTGATGATTACTATTTCCCCAGCCCCAAGCGCCATACCCACTGTAAGTGTGAGTGCTCGTTACGATATGAAGATAAGCAGTCACATTACAGTTGCAAACCCAGTAAGGTCCCATCTCTGCGAGGTTTGATGGAGAGTTGATATGAGTTGGGCCACTCTGTGTTCAGTGGATTCTGGAATATGAATGAGCCTCTATCGGAAGAGGAGAAACATAAATCCAAAGTAGTAAACTTTTATTTGTGTGCATTTTGTTAAACCTTTCACACCCTGAAACAGCTCTTCAGAGTTGAATGGTGTGTGCTTCTTGGAGAACACTCACCAAGGTTGAGCAAGCTGCTGGATTGTCAGTGGGAAAAACTGTAGGGTTGTTAAAATGCAACGTCTTGTTTTGATTTGATAAAAACAGAAGTTCAAAGGCACCTTTGATTCCTCTGTAATATGTAAGTAATTCTCTTTTCACTGAGTAACATTTAATGAGTAACAGATTCGAGTTTTCAAGTACCTGACTGCACAGACCCGCCTTCCGCAGCTTACTCCTCACAGTGATTTCACGTTCACAGTCCACCCACCACCAAGGCTGCACCTTCTGACTCCTAATGTCTTTGGACTCATCCTGGTGTATGGACTAAGGTTATTATTGTGAGACTCGAGTTGTTTTAGAGAGGTGCCGTAAAGGTCAGTAGCTGCAGGGAGTCCGAGTACGCAGAGAAGACAAAGAGCCAAAAGTAATAGCGCAGAGGAAGGTTATGTTAAGTTCACATTCTCCACTGAATGCAGCAAACTTGAGAATGCACAAAGCAACACTGGGTACTGACAGTGAAACTAAGAAAAGGGGGAGGACTGCACAGCTACATGCTCCCTTCGTCACCTCCATCAAGGCCATTACGCGTTAGCCCAATGAGAATTCAGTGAGTATGAGTTAATAATGTTCATTTAATTTTTTCTTTGTTTCACATCTTTGAGTTTATCTTGAGATAGCATTCTAACATAAATACCCATGGGGGAGGGCACAGTGATTCCACATTACCAGTTTAATGAGTTTAGCATTTCCATTAGCAGTACTATCATCAAAATTGTTACAGAGATGTCAATTAAGGGCTTCAGTGTGACACAATGTGTCCCCTGGAGGCCAGACTACATATCTGCCATGTTACACAAGTGGGAGAGGAGCCTGGCAGTCAGACTGCATTTCCATTTTGTTTTCCTTAATTCACTGAACATCTGAAGAACGTGGGCTGACATTCAGACATCTGGATCCATGATAGTTGTATTTTAGGATAAATCTCAACAGTGTGCTCCTTGCATGGCTAACATGTGCGTTGGTTTTGAATACATAGTTGCTCTGGTTGAAATTGTTGTAGAAGTTGATTTTTGTTAAAATAAATTCTCAGAAAATCTTTATCATTCAGAACATTAGAAACTGATTTCCACTCCAACATCGGTAGACCAAAGATTATGACGATTTAAAACTGATGTGAATAACACAGTTAGCACAGTATTACATATACTACCATATACGTATACTGTAAGCTACAATGCAGCACCAAAGTACTCTAAGGGAAGCTTGGTAAATAACTTCCATGAGCACTTTAGATCAGTTCTCGTTCAGGTACAGAATTAATTAATATCAATGAACAGCAGCAGCAGAGTCAGGTCTTTACAAGCTGCTGAAAAGATGGGGGTGGCTTGTTTTAATGGTAACTATAGTGTTTGAAACTGCTGCTGTGCACATATATTGTACTAATGTCAGGTAGAGGCCATTTATAATGAGAATACTATTATCTGATGAACTATTGTTCAGAAAACACTCATGCATCCCAGACAAGGCCATTCCTCGGTCATTCAGTTTATTTCACAGCTTTACCTTCAGATTCTTTTTAATTCAGGTGATTTTTGACAATATGAGAGGCCATCAGTGACCCTTGAATTTAAGCTGCAAACACACACATAATAGTGCACCTTTGCCACACAAATAAAAGTTGGAAGGTTTTATAATCACTTTTTGAAAGAAAAAAAAATTCAGCAAAATATAATGCACATATAATATGGTTAAAAAAAAATGAAGAATCCTAGTTATAATGATCTTAAATTTCAGTCAACTCACAAGCTTTTCCCTGAGCTTCAAATAGCATCTGTCTTCAATTTTTTTGAACTGGTAAAAGGTCCCAGCAACAGCTGATAAACATCGGGTGGTGAAACAATTTTTTTCTGTACTGGTTTTTACAGTGTATCAGCCCACCATCGTAACAGGCAGACACTCCTGGTGTTTGCTCTTCCACAGCTTCGCCTCACCTCCTGAAAACCACACATGGCCACGTCGTCAAAAATAGATGGAAAACTGCTTTTAGAGACACGCTGCTGCTCTGATAACTGACATCTTTTATTTTATCCTCTGTATGCTCCACTTTTTTCCTCTCATTACTATTTTAACACCAAAATCACTGCAGCTGTGTCTCCACTCTACTAGAACAGACAACGTGTTCACACACATACACTCTCTCTCTCTCTCTCTCTCTCTCTCTCTCTCTCTCTCTCTCTCTCTCTCTCTCTCTCTCTCACACACACACACACATACACACAATGGTGAACAAGATAAATTAAAAAAACACACAATCAAAACTAAATCTTTATTTCAACATTGCTGCACAGGATGGATCATATTTAGTTATGTGCTACTTATGGTGAGGAGACATGCAGCTGGTAGTGGTGGGATAACTGCTGACTTGAATGTGTCTGGGGGCTCTGCACTCTCAGTATTATTATCCATCTTGAGCCAATTAAAGCAGCTTAACTCTTTCTACAGGCCTAATCATGATTGGTAGTGCAGCGTGTAATATTTACAAAATATCCAGCTTGTCCTATCTCTAAGTAGAATAATGATTATGTGATGTATTTGTGTTATGGTGTTAACTGTGACATGGAAATTAGTTTTGGTACATTAGTAAGGTAACACAAGCTCATTGGCAGCGGTGGCAGCAGGTTGGGGTGTTGCGGTTCCCTCATCCCGTATCGTGTATCTCAACACTATGGATGTTTTGGTTTGATTTCAGAACCGCTCCACATATGATACACATGTTAACAACGCAGGCTGTTGTTTCCTGGCTGTAGATTTCCTTCAGGCCCCTTCCAATAGATTTGTTATCTGCCACTCCCTCACTCTCTCTGCTTCCACCCCAGACTACACCATGCTATTCTATCAGGGGCACTTATGGGCACTGTGGGTGATTACACGCCACCAACATAATGAAATTCTCCTCTGACAACGTGGGACTGGTCGTGGTAGTGAAATTAATTTACATTCACTCCTAACAGTAACCCTAGGAGGAACCTGCTGTGTGACTGCAGCTGCTGAACAAAGAGGTTTCCCTCCCGTCAGGTTAATATGACTTGGTGTGAAGCAGCCAATCAACCATTGCTTCTTCTTACTGTTTCCAAAATAGGAGAGTTGCATTAGACCCATGAGTTATCAAAGTCTGGGTTAAAGATCATTTTGTTCTTTCATCCATCCAGAATAAATGAGGCAATTCAAATAATAATGTTATGACACATCATCAGGAACTTCATTTAACACTCAAAGCCAAATGGTAATTAAAGCTTTCCAAAAAAAATGCTACAGCATGTTGATATATTATATTATTTGTAATATATATAAACTGCATCATCGCAGGAGAAATGTATTTTATTTTGTATCATTTTCATGATGGTTTCATCCTTCTCCACATGAAATTGACATCATGTATTTGTCTGAAGAAAACAGCGAACCAAACAAGCTAATGGTCATTGGAGAGCTGGTTATCCAAAGTCACGTTTGAACAAATGAATGGCTTGAAAAAAGAGGATTTATATATATATATACATACACATGTGTATAAGGTTATTGGCTCATACAGGTTAATTGACTCATACAGTGAGATAACACCATGAAACAAGTATACAACAGGTTTTAAAAAAGCATACCTGCAAATATCAACACATTGTGTAAACTGGAGCTTGACAAAGGCCTTTTCTTGAATTACAATATCTCATGAATTACACAATTTATCATTATGATTTGCAACAGAGGGTCAATGATTTTAAATGCATGCAACACAGCTATTCATGACATGTCCCTGTGCACTGGAAACTTTTCACCTGCAGATAATGCTGTGAATATTTTTTTCGGCTGCCCTCATGCTGAGCAGTCATATCACTGTAAAAAATTATACAATGATAAAGTCAATGTCAATCTGACATTTTGCTTTGTGCTAAAGAAAACAAAAGGTTGTAATAGCATTAGACCACAGAACAACTAAAGGGCAGTCACACAGACAGCGCTCAGTGTCTGGCTGTGAAAAGCGATTGACTTAGCGGGATGTCTTTGGGATTGTGGCCGACGAATTATGTGTAAATCTATAGAGATGTGTGTTATCATCTGCTATGTCTTTGTGTAAACCAGTGATACGTATGCTGTGTGTGTGTGTGTTTGTATGGAGTTTTAGAGAAGCAGGTTGAGTCTGGATTAAGATGAGCACTCCCTGTATGCTAAGCTTTTCACACCGGTCCTGTGGGAGTCCTCAGTTTTCCATTATGCCCAGCCAGGTGAATATCACTGCAGGGCGAGGCAATCATTCCCCAGCCAGTGCATGAAATGATACTTTAACATTAAATATTAATGCGAGCTATTGTCTGACAGTGGTGCCCTCCATCAGACTGATGTACTCTGGGAACCCAGAGAACCTGTTTGTCATTTTACTCTGTGCATGTCAGTGTTCAGGGCAGACCCAGTCACTGAAATGCCCAATTATTTTAAACAGCCTGCTACTATGAGGACCTGCCATAACCTATATATAAAAAATATATATATATATATATAAAAAAAACTCCTCATCGTTGAGGCTATACGCAGTCATTATGATGATTTCATGTGGCATCCTTTCTTTAAATGTTTCCTGGTGTATTTGTTTGCATTCAAAACTAATTTTCTCTTCAAGTCCTCAAGTGATGTTTTATCTTTCTTTTAAATACACACATCTCAGCAGCTCCGGCACACATCCCTCCAGAGGCCCTGCATTTCCCCTTGAGGGAGAAAGAATGTCTCCTGAATTCAATTAAAGTCTTTGTTTGCTATTCACTGTAGACACTACAAATTCTGTCTCGTTTGGTTAATAGCTGAAACAATGAATCCATTATTCATCCCGCCGATAAATAAAACTAATAATTTTGCTCACCCAAGTCATTCATCAATTAAAATATACCAAATATTATCCTACTTCAACTTTTCAGTACGTGAGAAATTGTTGTGGCTTTGGACAAGACAGCTAATATAAAGATGTGGCACCAGTAAACTAGTTTCTTACCCTTTTTCAGATATTTTATGATAAAAAGACACAGATGAATTAAAGCAACCGCAACAACTAGAGTAGTCATTGGTTTCAGTCCGGATTTCAGTGCAATAATCACAATGGATCTTTCAGACATGGAATTATAGATTTTATGAAGTAGTATCTGAAGCAGTAAACCTTGTGTACGCAGTGCCGACACAGTCCTGTTGATGAGATGATCTGAATAAGATCATAAATAACAGCGTGTAACTAAATGGGACTCCAGAGGTTTAATTCCCCTTTGGAGAGTTGTGCTCTATTGGTTTGGTCTGTGAGACTGGATTTCAGCACCAGGAGCTGTCCACTGTCTGACTTGCTGCACAGTGAGTCAGGATCAGTTTCTTTTGTCCGAGTTGAAGCTTCTGAATATTGAACAACACTCAATTAATAAAATAATTTCCAATGGAAGTTACTTAGGTCTTATGATCATGATGATCTACGGATTTATGAAATTTGCTGGATTTACGAGGTTTTGATGTGACTTTAAAAAGATAAGGATTCAAACCAGGAAACCAGACACTTTTGATTTCCAACTCTTGAGTGATGTTCTGACCAACGAGATTTCACCCAAATTAATGGTGGATCTTTTTTGCACAGTTTGTGTTTATTCGCCTCAGACATCCTCTCTAGCTAACAAGCAACATACGCAGCCAGTATGGCTCTCACACAGCCTTGGGGTGTGTGTGAATTTTGTTGCTCAAGCTGGAGCAGTTTCAACTCGCCAAGAATGAATGCAGCCCAGGGCGAATTTTTTTGTATTTGCAGCCATTTCCGTTTTTGCATTAATTGCATAATTGCCACAATTATTTTCTACAAGAAAAGAACATCGCAAACCCCTGAACTCTGATACTATGAAGCTATGATCCATCAATGACCATGTTTTGAAAGCTCATATTGGTAAAATGATTTAGACAACATCTAAATAACATGGCAACCACAGCACCTGTGACAGGTTTAAGAACTACATGCGCTGTGGGCCCTCGCCATAACCCAGACCTCCTTCCTTTACTTTCTGCTTTGTTGCATAAAGGGTACATTAATTCTCACTCTGGTACTAAATGTTGGCACTGCACACAAATCATGAAGCAGAATCATCCAGTATGGACATAATGCCTGGGGATGCTGTGCTGGCCTTATGCTGTATTTTAGCACCAGTCTGAAACATAAAAAATATCGTCCTGTACATCAGAGGACTTTTCCCTGGAACAAGCTACAAGCGTCTTGATGACGATTCTTCTTATGTCGATTGCTATATTTGTTTGTCTAAATATACAGAATATAATGTTGGGCTGTCCCCTGAAAGTCAAAGATTCAAATCATCTCTATAGACCCTTCAGTCAAGTAAGATTCTTTCAAATTGAACTCGAATTTAGAATTTTTTTTGTTTGACTTTGTGTGGTGTACTTCTAGAGGGTGTTTTGGTCTACAGAGTGAGCACTTGGTGAAAATGTCTGTGATAGGTCCAGGCAACTGCAGAGCCAGGGTAAGACGGAGGCGGCTCTCTGGTCAGACTCGGAGTTAACCTCATCTCCTGCCTTCTGCTTAGAAGGTGCTGACTTTACAGCTCAGAGCTACACAGCACAGTCGTCTGTTTTTAGTTTGATATCTAGTGTCATTTGCATAGTTAGCACACATTAGGACATTGGGATGACTTGGTTTATAGCGTCGCCATCACCCAGAATGTCACTCCAATGTCTGGCAGTTTACCAAAGTGCAGTCTATGTGAAATAAAGGCAATGCAGAATAATCGGATTCGATTTACAAAATTCTTAGTTGAGTACAAAACCTAGAATCATGCTAGTGCCATCCTGCAGTAACCACGGATGATTTGGTTATTATTATTATTTTTTGTTATTGAGTTGGTAGGTACAGTACGTTGTAATTTAGCTCTTTGGGAGAATTGCACATCCCACTGCCTGAAGGCGAACTGCAGCAGAGACAGTAAGTGGTTCGCCCTCCTGCTCGGTGCTGTGCAGGAGGGAAATCTGTGCTCAGCAGCTGTCAATCAGGTCACACAGGTGTGTTTAGAGCTCTATTGTTTGTGTCAGGTGAAAAGACCCTTCCACAGGAAATCTTAGTACACTGTAGGAAATCATCCACTTGTGTTATCGGACTATTGATATTTCAAACAGGTTTTTTGATGTCCCCATTTTAGTGTGTTTATTAATAAAATAGTCAGAGTCAATAAGTCAGAGTCACATCAGGCCATTTTGAAGGATTTTTCTCTCTGTAACTGGAGGATCTGTGCATATACAATATAATAACAGGAAGCCTTAATGAATGATTAATTGGTATGAAGTGTAGAATTAGACAATATATATATATATATATATATACAATATATTAGTGATAGATCTTTTGGATCATATTGGACAATTTAAAATAATAATAATTGAAGCACTTGCACAGCCAATCCAGCAGCCCATCTGCACTCCTGTACCCATCCCTGCTAATTCTCGATCTTCATTAGGCCACATGGACATTAATATTTCAATGTAGCCATACGCTGGTTTGAATATATTAATATACAACAGTCAGCATGGCTTATTTGAAGATGTGCATACGCTGTGCATGAGATGGAGAGCTGGATATTAGAGAGTAGGATCAATTAGGGGAATGTATTTGACTCTGTATAGAAGTCACCTATACATCCACGACCCCCACATGTATCTCACATCTCTTTGGTTGAAAGCAGACCGTGTTCTCATCTGGAGAATCCCATTCAAACAAATTCCCGATTGTGCTTCCATCTAATCATGCCCAGAGCCTGAAGAGTTCCAGACTGTAAGATTTAATTGGAATCCTGGTTGTCGGTGACAGCAGCGCAGATGGGATCCCTTGAAAGCTTTTGTGCGTGGTAAACGGTTCGCGTGGAGAACACAGGAAAATGGATTGCATTCTGTGTATTAATACATTTCTTGAAAGGGGGAGAAAATGGATTAAGCCTCAACTCTGTGGATTGTCAAAGAGAGCGTGTCAGCTGGTTTGTGCCAAGTGAGTGAAATACAGCGACTGAGGCCAGAAATCTTCCACACCCCCACCCTGTTCCTGTATGTGAGAAACGCTCCTGACTGCGAGTGATGAAGCTAAATATATCGCTGGCAGTGTGTTGCAGCTGAGATCTCAGTGAGTCTATGGTGGGCTAATCAACACCTCCTCCATCCATCCATCACCCCCACCCCCACCACCCCCACCACCCCCACCACCACCTCTCTACCCTCCCCTCCTCCCACCCTCACCTCCGTAAAGCCCTCCCTCAGGTGCCACTGTACCCCATCTGCTCTGTTTACTGCAATTAGGCTGAGCAGGAGGAGACGGTGCCGACGCAGGGGGTCACTGGCTTGTTTTTTTCCCTTTGACTTTCATGTATATGATGAGTAGTTCACATGGCTTCCCCGACCTTTCTTTTTTGTTTTGTTTGTTTTTGTTGTGGTAAAAAGACGTACTGGGGTAAGAATAATTTGTATTCTGCTTAGCTCTACAGTTGCATGGCAACCCTGGAACACATGGTTCATAGTATGGTTCATACAAATCATTATCCTGTTTTTCCTGAGCAGTTTCTGAAGACAGAAAATCAAATTTTTTTCATTTGAGATGTTTACCACCAAGGTTGTTATGAATTTATATTGGTATTAAAATAATAACCAAGTCTCAAATAATAAATAATTGAATGACTGGATGAATGCTTGGTGTGTGATGGGGGATGGTTCCTGTGCTCGAGTAGATCACATCGTAAATTCATCTTCTGTACTTTTCCACTGCATTGATTTCATTAGTACAGTATCAGTACAGTAAGAACACAATGAAGATGATGATCCTACTCTTCACCCCCATCCTCAGTTTGGAGCACAAGCACTGTTTTCATTCACTCTCTGAACACTTCTGCTCTTCAGCCTCGTCAGTTTGCACCATCAAATTACTGCAACATCCCGACATTACAAACAAGTCATCACAATATCAAGAAGAAAGCCTGTAAGTCGTAGCTATTCTGTTATGGATTTACTAATTACAGTAAAAACAATAAAACGATGGTCATAGATAAAACAGTCTTTCTAGAGAGGAGCAGAGCAGTGTTTACAATATATCTGCTGTAGAAACATACATTATTCTGAATTTGTAAAGACGTCAGAGTGTATCAGGAGACCAGGAAAATATGAAAGAGGGTATATTGGAAATACGGATCAGTCTCTAATATGAATCTGATTCAAATAAAGGCCAAGTTATCTTTTCAGTGAATCATTTGTGACATTACAGAAAATATGGAACATAAGCGTACAGGTTCTTACTTATTCATTTCACACCTCTACTCGTGGTTATTTTGTTTAAAAATTATAATAATTCACAACAGCTAAATTTTCTACCAGTATATCTGATCTTACAGTCCATTTTATTACCCTTGTTTATGATCACATTGGCACTCACAGCTCATGGTTAAGTTCATGGAAAGATCGCGATCTGGTTAAATATGGAAAATTTCTGCTATGACCCTATTGTTTTTATACACATTCAACTAAGACCATAATCTTTCCGGAACCTCAACCAGAGACATTTTGACGCTTAAACCACAAATGGGACTTTAACTGTGGTCTGTGGTGTTACAGTTATGTACATGATGAGACCACTTACCACCTCCTGCTTACTCTACGCTGTTATTCATTTATTCAACAGCCCCCCCCCCCCCCCCCCCAAGAAAAATCATTACTCTGAACAAAATCCAATCAGTGACAACACTATCACCACAATGTCACTGGGAGCAGTGTAATCGCCTAGTCGGGTATAACTATAACTTGTAGCAGACAGGGTTGTGCTGGAATAATCTTAACCCTCCATTTCTTTCAAATTTCTCCATAAAAACAAGAAAAGAAAACAGAGGATTGAAGATATATACAAACAAAGTTTAACCACTGCAGGAGATAAATCTCTTTTGGTTTGGTTATACATTTTTCAGCTGGATTCAGATTGGATTTCTCTGAGCTGCTCGTCACCACATGCGACATGAAACGCTCTTTTGATGGAGGATTGTTTATGTTGTGGAAGAGTCCATGTGACTGAGGCTGCTCTCCGTGTTGCTCTGGAGCCTTTCATGCTACATATTAATATCTCAAATATCAAAAATAGTATTTAACGCAGCTTTAAAAATATGCTGTTATTTCTCATCTTGCAAAGAGTATCTCTGCCCTGCCTGCTCAGCGGCTTTAGCAGTCTGCTGTTGTTTACAGTTTATAGGAGGCATTTAATGCGCTGTTGATTTTTGCTGCACGTGTATTCGCTGTTAGCGAGTGTGTGGAAACCCATCCCCCACATGTCAGCATGTAGCTTCTAATGAAGAACATGCCCCACAGGCTGGATGGCAGACGTAGACAGGAGATGACAGCTTGGCTGATAGACTTGGGACAACTGCATTCTCAATAGTATATAATAGTATATATGTACATTACAATTGACAGGTGTGTATATGTAGGGAAAAAGAAATAATCATCAGAATTAGTGAAAGAATGAATAATACAGTACATTCATTTGTTTCACTACAATTTTTAAAGGTATATTACTTGTTATTTGAATCATCAGCTCTTCAAGAAATACATTCAATTGTGACCAAAGCTGCTCTGACAATCATGATGGCTTGTATTCTTCTCGAGAAAAGCTGTTGCATTTTAAGGAGAAAATGTACTTAGTGATGATTAACTATGTATTTTTCCATTTATTACTTTTTATGTCAATTAAGTCAATCAATTAATACTTCTCTACAGTATAACGACAAAAAACGGACTGTTTTTTTTATCTGGTTCATGAAGACAGATGTTTTATTGACAAGTGCAGTGCCTGTTGTAAAGCTGCCTGTTTGGGATGGGCTGTTTACTTGGCCTATGGTAAAGCTGGTTGCAGTTTTTGAAACTGTAAAAGTCACCTGTAAATAATTGAACTGCACCAAGTGAAGACCAACTGCTGGACTCCACAGAACCCTGACCCCCCAAAATGAAAATCAGTTGTTGTTGCCGTTGTCGTGAACCAGCTGTTCTCATGAACAACACGTTGTTATACAAAGTGTCTTAGTGTTGAATGTTTAATGTGTCCAAATCGCAACACATTCAACACTGCCATGATAGCCATGGCTGTCTCAACCTCTTTCTCACAATGTTTGAGGCCTTTTAAAAAATCCATAAAGATCTTACTGTCCTTTGCAGACCAGCAGGATTAAACTCAGTCATGTATAAAACTGAAGAAAAGCTAATTGAGCATTGCATTATTGGTGTTTTTACGGCATGCATGGGAATATTGCATTGTTAAATCAATGGTTTTTACTTTATGGGGGAAAAAAAGTGTATGCTGTGTGCTTTCGACACAAAACATGGAATTCCTCCTTCATTTCCACACAGTGATTAAATTCTTTCCCTGACTGTTTGAACTGATGACTCATCAAGTGTCATTTTGAATTTCATTATTGTTTACCACCTTCTAGGAACAACACGGGCTGATCCCTGCTATGAATAATTCATCGGTTACAGTATACTGCCAGACATTGACTAGAACAGGAGACAGTTTTAGACCCTGCTGGCAGCGGCCCCGAAGAGGAGGCTTCATTTCTGTCATATATATATACTTCAAGGTGCCTTCAAGTCTTCAACACAGACACTGGATACAATCAGTGGCTTTGAATTCCAACATAAACCCTACTACTCACTCCAATCAAGTTTGCATTGAAATAACGGAAAAATTAGCTGCAAGAAATGACCTCTTTGAACAACTGGGGAATCTGTGCTGGTGGTACATCAGCTCCCAAATCCATGGCACTGTAACTCTCACTGGGAGACTGACTGATTTGCATGGCCAGTGCATTCGTGTGTGCTCACTGACACAGTGGCCCTATTCCACTGAGCTCTTGCTGTGAGGGAAGCCTGCGTCTTTGCCCACTGTGCTAATTTTATTCCTGTCAAAGTGGAAAAGCCTCAGAAACACCGTTTGACACGAGTGACACTGACTCGACACTTAAAGCCTGGATAGTATTGCTGCTCGTGGTGCTAATGCTTCACTGCTGCTGTCACTGCTGTGCTGCTACTGCAGTTACTGAATCACATCCACCTGCTTGCCTTAAAAAAAAATGCAACATAACCAGTTTGGGTGAAAGTAAGTAAGGATAAGTTAGTACACTGTCCTTAGCTTCTTGGAGGTTTTTACTTAAATTATATCAATACTTTCCCAAGTCTCACCATGTCTTCATAGAATTCTTCATCTCCCATTAGGCAGCCACTGAACTAAACAGGATCTTGTAGAGAGAGCATAGGTGATTGTGCATAGCAGGCAGCATAGGGAATCATTAACAGGCAATACTTGATTTAATTTGCCAGAATATGTTTTCCATGTCATCTTTGCATGTGTAATACTTTCAATTCGGCTATTCTGCAAAATGACTTAAACCATCTGTCAAATATTTTGTTGTGTATTCACAGTGTGTGAGTGAGGGAGTGTGGCATGAAATCAAAATGGCAGGCAGTGGTGTTTTACACATCTTGACTGGAAATGATGTGTCTCAACACTGTAAAGCAAACTGTTATGGAAATAGACAGGATGGCAATGGAGGCTTTGAGCAACTGCCTGCTCCTCCTTGCTGATTTCATGGTCTCATCTCCAATCATGAATGCTACTGAAGTTTCCTAAAATTCCTCTATTGCCATCGACTGTTTTCATGGCTTTGGTTGTCAGAATCGCGTAAAATGGAAGTGTGGCAACTTGGACCTGCTGTTTTTGGTTGGGGTAAATCCAGGAAGCCGTGTTATCAGACTTTCTTGATGGATTTGGGGACTTTTTTCTTTGGACAGACACTCTCAAAAGAGCGTCACCGGCAACCAAAAAAGAGTTTGACTCAACTGACAATATTTTACTAGAGAGAGACAGTAATACTGACTGGACATTTAAAAACAAAAGGGGGGAGACTTATACAGCCTTTAACACCCCATACAAAGGACCACCCCATGCTGTTAAAGCTCCTGGTATGGTCCATTTATTGGGTCTCTGTATTTAACCAGGCTCCACCCTCCGCTACTTCTATTGGCCAAACCAGAAGGGACTGATAGTGCAGACACACTAACACAAAAACGAGGACATTAATACAACTGAAAATGACAGAATAGTGTAAAGCAAATGTGCAAGACTCCTTTAGAACACAGTTGAATTTGAATGTTGTTGAATATAATACACTTTCCATAGTGTGGCAATGGATATTGTCATCAAAGTCAGGCACTACCTTTTCCTGCTGTCCTGCTTCTTTATTGTTGGTTTTTGTGACGACTACTTTAAGTTGTAAATGTAAATAATTTCAGTGGCAGATGTTTAAATTAAAGCACAACAGAGACTGAATTGGGCAAGTGGATTTTATTGTTGACTGAGTTTTAGTCTAAAATAATATATAATTGCGTAAATATATTATTTTTTGAAGCATACTTTAATTCAAAGTGAACAAACAAAGAAATGTTATCATGGCCTTCTGAATGAAGGCAAAAAAAATATCAGCATAATTATGTACTGTACTACACCATTCTGCTTAACACGCACACACAGAGGACAATATTCGAGGACTAATTGACTCCGCAGCAGGCTGTGACCAGGTTCATATATTACTTCAGTGTGCAATTCACAAGTGAAAAGATTTTTTTTTTTTTTCAATCAAATTATGTAAAGCGAAGACAGCCTGAGGGAACATTTCATTTGAGTGGAAAAAAAGCAGCAAAAAAAAGATTTGCATCCTCGCTTGTTAGGCGATAACTGAGAGCTTGTCAAACATAAACAATGAAATATTCATCCTTTGGTCCCCCTCAGCGTTCACCTTCTCGCACTCTGTCAAGTCACTACAGTTCAAACAGGATTAACAGCGCCCTCATAAGAAATATGAAGGAACCTCCTCGTTTTACGTTCACTGATGAATCCTGGGCTAGGCTGTGTCGACACAACAAAAGTTACGTATTAGCCCCTTATCTGAAATAATATCCATTCATACTGATATGCCTGAAAATGCATAACATCCCCATTCACACTGGTGCGTGCTATAATATGCACAAAAGCTGCTAGCTAAGACAACACGTTTTTTTTATTTGTTATCCATGTTGCATTCATCACTGGCAGATGAGGCTGATGCTGTTTGCTTTTTTCTGGAAAAGGTTCATGTGATTGGACGAATCAGGCCAGGATACGGTGTCTGCACCATCGCTTCCAAGAGGCTCCGTATCTGCCTGTCTAGACCATAGACTGTAAATAAACATGGATGACACATCTCCACTTCCTTGTACTGAAGTGAAGCCAAAATATCTTGGATACAGGCGCTACCATCTTTGGCTGGTGACGTCTTTTGGAGCTAGAGTCTGTGAAGTGGCGATCAGGGGATGGAGCTGCGATCTTGAGGTCCCGCTAATAATGAAAATCATGACGATTTTGCATTTTTTGTATCAAATAACAAATTGAAACCAAACATGTGCACTTGAACATATATGGGCGTGAGAAGAATTACCTGAAATGTCAGAATCCATCTCTCAGAAATGTTTTTTTCACTTGTACTTTTCAATTGGTCCACGTCCCATCCACTTACACGGAAGGGGCAGGGTTTAGGACTTATGCTGCAGCCAGCCAGCCAGCCAGCAGGGGGCAATCAAGATGATTTGGCAAAAATTTGTGGAGCTGTCATCTTATCAATCTTTAGAAACAGTATATGGACCACACTGAAATGCAACCCCTGAGTTTTTAAACTAAAGTGGGCCAGTAGTATTTACAAAAATCAGTTGTAGGAGCCCGAGCAACTCTCGAGTTTTGTGGACGCAAAGTGTCAACACAGTAATGTGGTGCTTCTGAGAAAAAAAAAAAAAACTTAATGAAGCGTCAGACTTGGAAAGTCGTTGTGATTTAAATTGTCTTGAACATGTAGAAATAGCTGCTTTATGAGTCACATCTGAGCCCCTGGGTGCTGTGCGGGGCGGCTGTTTGGTGCCGGGCTCAGCAGCCCTCACCTCGACCTCGCAGGCAGACGGGACTGCGCTGATAAATATTCAAAGGTTTTTAGGAGGGATTTCATGTTGATTCGGGAGCAACTAAGTCCCAGCATGCTCATTTTTGTGACCTTGTCGTTCATTCGCTGATCATTAGTATTCACAGCACAGAGGACGATCAGTTCTGTCTCATCGTTGTCAATTTGTTCTTTTGTACTGTTTTTAACTAGACCTGACGGATATCCTATTTCTTGATTCAAAATACATCAGGCGTACGCGCTATTTCTTTTTACTGGCAATGTGTCCTGCAAGTGTTTATTAAGATTTGAAATTGTTTTCAATCGTGACCTTGGTCTTAATTTCTCCAGTTTCCATCTCTTCCCATAATCTTTGTTCTTGCGATGACTCCACTGGGACAACCGGAGCCAAATGTAACAAGGAAAAGGATTAGGGTTTTCAGATTTCCTTCCGAGGATTGCCGTTACAGGCAACATTCCAGAGATTTTCTCAATCCCAAGGAAACAGCTGATCGTGCTATTATCTTTAAGTGAGCTTTAATGAGATCTGTGCTCATGACCTCTCGGAGACCTCTGGATTGAGAGACCCATGAGGGATTCCCACAAGGCTCTGACTTCATGTCTTCTACCATTTGGGCCGGTTAATTGTCAGTGATGGGAAAGAAAAGAGGAATGATGGAGAGAATGGCACATTTTCAGAACATATACTTCTTGTAATTTTCCACCTATTTGGTTAAGGTGAGAGAAAGACTGCACCATGGTGAAAAGTAATGAAGCTCTTGATAGGAGACAGAATGGGAACTGCAGGCCGACAGGTTTTGTTCTTTCAGCCATCCACCTCAACTCCCTCTTTATAAGATTTATTAGATGCTATGACATAGCGAAGCATGTCTCTTTCTCTGCTTCCTCAAAGTCTCCATTTTATAGTTTCATTCTTACCCACATCTGATGAGGTGACACTTGTGTCTTTCTCTGCTGCTGCTGGTCCCACTGTCCAAACTTCCCTTTCTGCACGATATTTAAATGTTGCCATTACCAGTCAGTCCTCTGTTTGCTAGAATCAAGTCTAAAATCCATTTTAATTAAACAATGGTGAAGGCGGCTCATTGCCATCAACAGATTAGAGTGAACATCTGATTCAAACTGATGTATTAAAACGTCTTGCAGCTCTGATTGTCTCTGGCTTCTGTATCCGGTCCGATTCCCACATTTCATCTCGTTTCGCTGGAACAGGGTCTCAGCTATCCCCAGGGTCAACAATTTATTATTCTTGCCCGATGGCTGGCGCTGATACTGTAAATGTGCCACTGTGTTATTATCTTGTGTCCTGACAGGGAGCAGTAGTCATTTCCTGGGTAATGTACCCTGTGAGGAAGGAGGTAAAACCGTTGAATTAGACTCAAGAGGAGCCAGATTCTGATAACAGGTCATTTGGAAAACCATGAGATTTATTTAGATTTCCTTTTGTTTTACCTCCTGATGAAGTAAAGAAAAAAAACAACATATTGATCAATAAACGTTAGAGTGGACAGCGCTAGGCAAGCTGTTACCTCTGATTCCAGTATTTAAGTCCATTTTTCATTTTTACATTTTAGTTTATCGTTTTTCCGTGCTGCCTCTCAATACCCTCCATCCACCATTCTTACTTTCCTTTTGTCTCATCTCACTTCACTCCCACTGACATTTGAGCAAGCTCCCCACTGCTTCAACCCCCCCATTGACAGCATCCCTGCCCCCCTTTGTTCCCCACCATCCCGAAGAAGATCTCTTCTCACACGTCTTTTCTCTCCCCTGCACTCGTCTCTCCTCCAGCTTTAAATTCCCTCTTAAACATTTCACTTACCAGATTTAATAATCAACAGATTTCATAATATTCCCATTTATGTGATGAGTGCAGGCCTTTTATTAAGCTTTTATTGAGTTCAGACTGACCTCCATTCACTGAACCCTGATATTCCTATTTTAATAACCAGGCTCCCAATAGGCACTTATGGTGATAATCATATGAGCGTGGGTAAAGCAATTATAAAAGAAAATATACTCCCACAATCTAACAAATGTTCACCATTTTCTGTATGTGCTTTCAGCAATGTTTAAAAATATTTGTTTTTATGGAAGCCCTGAGGAATTTGCAATATCTCTTTTCTAAGGTTTTCTTTTATTATAATTTTCTTAATGGATTTATTTTCTTGGTATTTCTTAAAATGTATACTTTTGCTAGCATCATTTTTCTTAAGCCAGTAAAAGCCACAAGGTTTTGTTGTTTTGTTGTTGTAATAATAATTTTAGCCACAAGAGACAGAATTTCACCACTCCCCCAAGTCTAAATAGGACTAAAAGTAAATTAAAGTTTTTTTCTTCATGGTGATTATTTAAAACGCAAATCATTTAAATGCAGTACATTGTATGTTGGCAGTTTAACATTACTGTAATAGTTTTTTAAATTAGGGAATGATTTCTGCAAGGAAGTTGGTAACTCTAAATATCCAAAACCTAACCCAAACACTACCAATTTCACAGTTAGTTGCTAAATAGATGTTGACATAAACACCACAACTACTCCGAAGCCTATGACTTGTTCCTTTGAGTTTGATCCCATCAAGTTTGACCTGCTTCATGACCTCCCGCGACTTTTTACATTTAGTTTGAATGACGATGTCAGAATGATGGATGGGAAAAGGCAGGTAGAGCAAGGTATGAACTGAATGTTGGCATTTCCAGTGTTGCCAAGTGGGATCTCACAATCAGATCAGGGCAGCCCTGAGTCCCGCCCCAGCAGACCCAGGGCCACCAAGCACCTCCCACGAACACACACCCCATGGCTCAAACTCTCTTCTTTTGTCCATCATCTATCTCTCACCAGCCCCCATCCTTTTGCCCCCATCCTCAGGGAGAGTATTTCCCCATGGTTCCCAGCCAAATCCAATCATGTTAGCCTCTCCACTCCCTGGTCCTGGCTGACTAATACCTTTTCATCTAAAGGGCAGATTCCGCGAAAGAGCCGTCTCCTCTCTGATGCCATTCGTCCCCTCCCTGTCCACGTAGTGACTAAGTGTCTCCTCCTCCTCTTCCTCCTCTCCCTCCCCCAGGGCTGCTGTTTCTCATTGAAAAAAAGCCTTTTCAGATCAACCTCAGTGCAGCCAAGCCCTCAGGTGTGTCGATAAGGTCGGCAGCCACTCAAAGCATGATGGTTCTTCATATTTCTCTTCTGCGCAGAGGTCATCTATCAGCAAATGCTACGAGAGCCTTCCCTTTTTTCTGTACAAATGTAATTCAAAAACCTAAGGATATTTTCATCATGGCTATTATTATCATTACTTCAGAGTCCTAAAGCATGCAACCAACTTCACATTCCTTCTTCCTGCCACCCCCTCGTTTAACTGTGGTTAAAATTGGCTAATTTAATTTCAGAAGAAAAACATTGATGATTTTATGAGGTCGATCAATTATTTTTATTCACAGCGCTTGTTGTCAAATTGTGATGATGAGTCTCTCACCACCACAGTTGAAGCTGAAGTAAAGAACTAAGGGGAAATTTCTTCTGAGGCATACATCTAGCATATGTTGGGGCAGACACCCAACACAGCCAAGTCATTGTTTGGGGGTCAAGGTGTTCAGTAGAGCTCAGACTGTCACAGCAGGCGTGTTCAGTTGGTGTGTTCACCTGCAGAGGTTGGGTTAAAGTGACAGTAGGAGCCTATGTAATGTGGTGTTATAGGGCTGGAGGAGGACGCTGCTGCAGCAGGCAGTGACAGCATGCAGGTATCAGCAGGAGATGTCATTTATTATGGCTGTGATGAACACACGTATGAATATAGCATCTCTGTGGTCAGCTGGTGGCCATGCTGCTGTCCACACAGACACTAATTGTAAAAGCAGCAATGGCACCAGTTGTAGCAAATCTCCTCACTTACTCTGATTAACGTGTAACAGAGTAAATAGCATTAGCCTAGTTAGCAAAGCTCCTGGAAAAAAAATCTAAGGATCCCCTCACCTCTCTGACCCATGTGTCACATGACCCAAGTGGCCACATGAGAGTTCTCTAGGTTTAACTAATAAGACCATGGCTGTGTTCACAGTCTATTCACTTCATAGTGCACTATATTTTACCTCTCTCTCCAATTTAAAGATCTAAGTGCATGGAGCAAGTGCATTTAGAACATGTCCAAATCCATCCATTAGTTAGTAGTGTCACCTCCCATTCCCTTTAAAAGCCATGTAAGCCTGCATATTTTGCTATTAGAAGGGTTTGTTTTCCAGGTAGTAATAGAAAAACTCACAGGACACATGGGCAGATCATCTGTGTGTAAGGAGCAGAGAGTGCATCTACCTATCTAGGCTCATATTACTATCTTGATAATGTGCTCTAAAAATAACAGTGAAATACTGCACCACCGTCTTCGGACCGCAATTTTTCTTCTTCAAGACCAGCACATCCATGTGAGCGCAGATTGGAACATGTGCCTTTGCTTTTTATGCTGGACACTGATGGAAAAATGACTGTTTGTCGTCAGAAATTAGCAGCGACACTTGCTTTGCCCTGGGAGTAAGATAGAGCCTATGGTGTGTCACCTTATCCTGGTTTGAGTTCCCTTAAAAACATACTGCTCATAATATACAATACTTTCTGCTGCAGTGCAATGTGACAGTTCCAAAAATTACTCCCAATTCCTATTTGAAATGGACCTGACTGAACAGCTGAATGATATGACACTCTAAAAACAAGAAATCTTAGAGTTAATGCTAACATATGCATTTTATTTAATATTCAAACTGTGCATGTGATATCTCCTCCAGGTTATGAGGTCTCAAGTTCGACTGTGCAATGTGGAGAATGACCTGCTGGTATTGCCAGAGGCCTTTGGATCAAGCTTTGCTGAGCATGAATGTGCTCAGTAAAATTCCTGGCAGTCCACTTGAAAAAAAAGAAAAAAAGCAAAGGGATTGGAACAGTCAGAGGAATATGCAAAAGCCTCAACGATTCCATGGAGATCTTTACTGTAGCTGCTGTATCTTACTCTGAAATATCTGAGCGATCAACACTGTCGTGCTTGCACAATTAGCAGTTACTGTGTATGGAGAGTCATTGTTTTACAGTGGCCACGTTCCTGTTCGCGCTGCTTCATACTGTACTCCTCCCTCCTCCGCGAGGAAACAGAACATTTCAGAGCCCTGCAAAAAATATTGACTGGAAGCAGAACAGGTGCAAGAATATCTCCTGTGGATCAATACTGGCTGAAACATTTAGAGAGCAGTGAAGGAATTTGGTGCCTGTTTCCAGCTTGTTTGTGTTTCATGAATGGCAATGTAGCAGCAGCAGCAGCTTTCCCCCCCGCAGACCACAGCAGCTCTATAAAAATCCAGTTTGGGAAACATACCAGGCTTTAACATTGCCTTCATGTAGTGCGAGAATATTTGAGTGCTTGCTGCATGAATATCAAGCGGTAATCGTAACAGTGGTGCGTGTGTGTGTTTCCTCGTGTGGCTGGAAGGGCTGTGAGTGGGTGGCAGCGTGTAATTAATCCTTTTGAAAACACTTGAGATAAATGTGCTCTTATCTCTCCCCAGTCACTCCGGCATATTTCGACAGATAACTAGCATCTGTTTTCTGCTTGAGTAGAGCAGTGAGATGAAATAGATATCTGTATACAGTATGTGCGTGTGACCCGCCTCTGATGTGCTTTGTCTTTTTTTTATTTTTGTTGTTGTTGACTACACAGGCAGCATACTGATGAGTCACATCACACACACACAGTCGGTCAGCCACATTTCAGTTGATGTCAATATAATGTGACTTATTTAAAAAAAAAAAAAAAAAAAGGGTTATTAGGTTGGAAGGCAAAATCGGAAGTTGCACATGCAGCAGGAAAGCAGCGTTCCAGGCAACTAACATTTAATATCACCTCAGGTGTTTTAGTGTCCTTAAACTGCATTTGAATTGTGTTCATTCCAAAGCACTATCTCTCCCTTAATCTAACCAAGTGGTGTTTGTGCCTTAACCCAAACCACATGTGAAGTATAGACGTTAAAGGGTAAAGTTGTGTTATTTGTGCGGTGATTAATAAGAATGATGTGGATGTGGCTGGCTCATATGTTATTTGTCTTAAAGGGCAGAGTCACCCAGATCTCGCCAGAACCCTCATTCAATTTTAATGTGGAGCTGGTTGAAGGGCGAAATCCAGTTGTTGTTTTTCTCTTGCTTTCCATTACAGTTTGGTTGAAGTATATCATGGCGCTTCCCTTTATTTTGGAATAGGTATGTGTGGCTGAGGTGTGTGATCTAATGAGTGCTATTGTTAGTCTATTTTTATTTATTTAATATTTTATGAAAATGCCACATTCTTTCTGCTAATCTCTTCAGCATTATTCACATTTTTCTGGACTGAAATGTTAAAACTATTTAACTATGAGCAAAAACAAATAAATATCTTAAGTATTTCCTCCATCAGACTTTCTGAAAAGAAGATGTGTAGTTCATAGTTCTCGTCTGGCCTCTGGCATCACTATTTGAAGCCTGTGCCTCAGCGGCTCTCTGTGGCATCACTTTAACACATTGTAACATTAGGCTGCAGCGGTGCGACACCACACAAGTTGTTTATGCATTATTTTTTAATGAGACGTCTGCATACGATACTTCTGTGTGCTGGTTGTGTCTCCGCTCTGTCATGATCCTAAAGGCTCTTTCGAAAGATGCTTTTCAAACATTTCCTCATGGCAGCGTGGAAAATGTCTCCAGCATCTCACAAAAAGCTTTGTCTTTTGGCTGCGTTGCTCACAGAACAAGCTCCACTGACGTTTGCGGGGTTTTTGGTACTGTACTTGCACCCGGAGAATTTAAATCAATATTTATGGAAAATTATGACCAAACCCTCATTGAATAGCTGTAATTTTAGCCACACAAGCTGCACGACTGAGAGATGCAGCTTCTGTCCTATAATCTTAGAAGCACACACCTTAGGAGGCAGATATAGGCTGTGAAAAATGTATGCGCAAAGTGTTTTATAGGAACTGCTCCCTCCTAACATTAAGGCAGCAAGACATCCTTTTTCCTAAAATGTTTATAAGAGGAGCTTTAAAATGAGGTTTGGAGATTGTTTCCCAGTTTTCACAACTTGACCTCCAAAGGCATATAGACGAAAATTTTATATGTAATAACACATTCCAGTAAAACACTGTTTTTCATCTCACACACATTTGTGTGGACAGCTTTGGGCAACACATTGCTCAGGAAATCTGCAGTGTATTTGTATTAGGCATAAAGTCTGAAGTTCATCAGCAGTATTTCTGTAGCTGGTTGTATGTGTTTATTAGCAGCAAAATGATGTGCCCTTTACTCATATTTGCATAAACCTCCCAGAAACCTTTTGTATATCAATGTGGGGAAATATGCTACTGTCCAATTAGATTACTGTTCCAATCTCATTGAGTACTGTTGTATCAAGAGTATCAGCTAATTACTCCAGGAGCTGTGCCAACATAGCCACATTTTTACACAAGTTGGAATCATATTTTCTTAATCACTGCTTTCTTGTGCCATGACTGAGAAAATAAAGTCAGATTTATACTGGTTGTGTTGTCAGTCGAAATTCTCAGGAGAGAAAATCATTCAAATACCTGCTCCCTGCTTTAAAGTGTGTGGGAACCTAATTACCTCTGTGGCTGACGTTCTCTCTCCCCCCTTTTCTTTTGTATTATTATTATTATAATATTATTTTTACCTGTGACATTTTCAAAGGTCAGAGAATAATATCAATTTGGCAAGAAAAGGTGCAAATATACTTAATAGCAGGGGTAGGATTAGGTTTACTTGTGAGAGCTGTTACATTTTTAGAGAAAGAGTTCAGTGGTTATGGGTCCATCCAAATATGTGTGCAGTAAAGGTGTGCAGAGATATGGGATATTTTAGATACTTAATGAAAATAAATTGTAGACCAAAATAAAGTGAAATGCAACGTTTTATGGCCAAATGCGTCTAATTGTGACAAGTTGAATTACACATTCTGCTGCTGGATGGGAAATTCATGTCACAATAAAAATTAAATATTTCAGTTGTTAAAAAATAGAGGAACGATAATTGCCATTTGAGTTGGACACATGTTCATTAATCTTGACACACTAAATGTGTCACAGCTTATTTTTTAGTAAAAGACAAAGCAACTGGAGAGATAACATGCGAGCTAGAAGTTGTAGGTAGGTTGGTTACAGGAGCACTCGACTGCATACAGGTCCTGTCTGATGGCAAAGGTCCAAATGGAGGAGAGATTGTTGCAGTGGGGAGTCGCCCTGTTCTCAATGATCAGACATAAAGACCAAGCATGGAGAGAGGTGCAGATTCAGCTGATGAACCTCACTATGAAGTCCGCCATGGCAGATGATGCAGATGGTAACTTTGTCTAAAGCCGGCCATGTTGTGGGACTTGTTTGGGAAACTGATTGGTTGTTGTGATTTATGGCACCAGCACCAGGGACACCCACCTTTTACTCTTTTGTCCATGCATTTGAAACATGAGGCCTAAATGATAACAGTCATGAAAGTGATAAAGCCACAATTAATTGAATTTCTTTGCTAAAAAAGACTATGCTAGCAGCACTGTACAGCTGTAATGCTCACTATAAAGATCAAACCATTTGTGGTTGACAACTGGGGCCCCCTGGCTACATCCTGTTGGCATTAGCATTTTGTCTCTATTAATATTCTTTACCTCTCTTTTGGAAAATAACTCTAATAGCCTGTTAAAAGGAAGGCTAATGTTTCTTCAGCCGTGAGTTTGCTGTGGGCTACAACTGGAGTCATGTTGTTTTCTTTTTGTATCCCGTATTTGTTCATTATCTTTCCGATTAACTGGTCTAAAAGTTTCCGGCATATCCGTTTGACAACCATCTTGGGGTTATTTTCATTCTGTAGACATTTAAAAAATATTATTATTCTCAAGCAAGTTCTGAGTGTAAAGGCATTTTTTCCTTATATTTCCAAGAAGACTTTTGGAAATCAATTTGGACATCGGATATTGGCACAAGTCACTCTGAATGTAAATGTATGTGCAACATATCAGTTGAGATTTTGAGTTATGACACTGAGGAGTATGAGTTTCTGATGCAAATTGTAGCAATTGGGCGCTAAGGGTTTTAAAGTACCCTAATTGCCTGCATGAGCTGCGTGTTACAACCACCGCCGCTGCTGTAGCTGCTGATCATGTTGACAAATGAGATGTATCAGCTGAAAGACAACTGACGTCCTGTAACTTTCTGCCTCCGCATGCCCCTGCAACCTTGCCCCGAATCCTAGAGCGGCAAACCTCACAATTAACAAGCCCAAGTGATAGTGTTTGCATTGCTAACATGCTAAACTATTACAAAATCTTCCTTTTTTAAGTTATGGGTGATTGTAATATTGACATTCACATTAGCTGACGGCTGATGAAGATGTTGTCTTGTTTTTGGATGCAGACATTTTATCATAAAGAATAACCTGATGAGGGCTCTACATATGAAGTATAACAATGCAATACACCCCCAGGGAAACTTGAATCTGTGAGATTATCCATCTTGCTGTTGTCAAGACTGTTTTGAACAATCTTAGTTCATCATTTGGATCTGTCTGTAAAATAAATAATACCAATCCATCCAATAGTTGAGTCAAGTGTGAACCTAAGTGGTGAACTGTGACTGACCGACCAACCAACACTGCCATCCCGGAAGCTACAACATTAGCATGGCTAATAAAAATCCTTCTTGAGGCTTAGGTTATATCTTAAAAGCCAGATTGCTGGTATTAGGCCATTCAAACATTCTAATGTATTAAGAAATTTGTGTGAAATTACGTCTATGAGAAATGTTGGGGAAATACGGTCCATTTCCACAGAAAGGTACACAAGCAGGTGTTATGTTTTCCATCCTGATATAAATAACCAATTTAACGTTGAATACCTGCTTGCATTTTTGTGCTTCATATTCAAGCAGCCTCAGCAGTTTCAATCCATATGGGTGTTTTTACGATAATTTCAGAAATATAAAAAGAGATGGTTGCTACTCGTAAAAATGCCTTGACATATTGACCCGGGCAAAGTAAGATAAATAAAATAAATGACAAATAGGTTAGTACCATCTGTTCATGGTCTGCCATACAAGGTCCAGCGCCAAACGCTGCATTTAGCAGGCAGCATGGTCCGCTGTGCACTGCTGTAGTGAAGCTGTTTTCCATGTAGCAGCACGACACCCCAAATGAGCCGTGTAATGCCGCCTCCTGAAAGGGATGGCACCGCTGTTTCTGACAAGCCTTATGAAAGATGCATGAGTGCTGGTTTGTCTGAGCCTCCGGTGCTCCTCCATACCTTTATCTAATAAACCAGCTGTGTTATTGTTCTCGCTGTCTTCTTAGGCTACGAACTAAACATTGTCTAAACACCATGTATTGTTTTTGTGTTATTGTGTTATTTGTGGATACACTGTAATGCTTCATAAATGTTGTATTCAATCCAGTTTTGTTTGTGTAGCACATATAACATGCATTATCTTAAGGCACTTTACCGAGCATTTAGTAATCAATGTTACACAAAGAAGGTTTCTCAGAATAAAAAAGCACCGTTGAACAGTCAAGAAAAAAACAACAACTCCCTTTATAACAGGAGGAACAACCGACAGTACACTGTCGGTTGACCTGGAGGCTTTACACAGATTTATTGGGACATCCCAAAGAATGACGGCTGTCCAGTCTACAGAGGTAACAAATGCATGGACTAGTATTTCAGCATCCTTTTGAGACAGGGTGTTTCCAATTTTCAATATAATTGTAATTGTAAGGTTGGAAGAAGGCTGTCCAAAAAACTCGTTTTATTTATGAGTCAAATGACATGTCCTGGTCAAACATTAGTCCAATGTTCCTTACGGTGCATTATAGTGCGATCCAAGGCAACTACATGATCAGATAATGTTTTGCTAAACAAAACCTCATTTTGTGTGAATCTAGAAGTTACAAGTTACAGGTCAGGCCTTTATGTCTTTTAAGACATTTCTGGAGTTTGACCTGATTATCTGCCTTCATGGAGAAATACAGTTGTGTAGCATATGGATAACCATGGAAACGGATATTTACTAAAGGAAGAATATACATAGTGAAACATATCTGTACCACTGCAGCACCTAGTGGAACTCCAGGACTAACTGTTGTGTGTAGTCATAATTATCATCAAGAAGCTGGAATCTATCTGATAAATATATCTTAAACCAGCCTAGTACTGTAATAGCAGCACTTACATCCAGCAGGACGAGAATATAGACAAATCCATTGTCTGCCAGTACTGTTTCTGTGCTGTGACGGACTCTAAAACCCAATTGAAAGCATTCCAAAGGACTCTTCTTGTGCAAATAATCACATCATTGGTTTGTAACAGTTTTATTTTTAGGATTTTAGAAAAGATGGGGAGGTTAGATATATGTCTATAGTTAGCTTAAACTGAAAATCTGGGTCAAGAGTAAGCTTTTCAGGCAGACGTTTAATTACTGCAACCTTGAAAGTCTGCGGTGTACGTAGCCGGTAATAGAGATAAATTGATTTGATCTAATGTGGAAGTGTTAATTAAAGGTGAAACATAATTAAACAGTCTAAGTGGAGTAGGGTCTAACAGACACGTTGATGGGTTAGATTTAACTGTGAGATCTGTAGAAAAAACAACAGGCCATGAAACGAGGAACCTTGGGTTCTTTTTATTTGATTCTTTGAAGAATAAAAGGTTATTTCATTAGAGTTGGGGTTTCTTGTTTGCATTTATATTTCCTTTCCAGGCAAGGTGAAATTCTTCCAGGTTGGTGGAACACCACTTTCAGAGGGGCCACATTTACACGTGTCATTAGCACTGAGGCCACAGCACAATCAACAAGATCATGAAGTTGTGTCGGAGTAATGGTGATAGCTGCCGTCCATTTTACAGACACATGGCAGAGGAGTTAATAGCAGGGGAATTCTGTCCTTATATTTTGTTAAAACAATGAGTGGGTTCATTTACATGTTGAGTCAGATAATAACGTAAATGGAGAGATATAAGGATGTCTGTCAGAATCTGCATTGGATGTTGAAATCACCAACTACAATGACTATATCTGTGCAAAGCATCAACTCAGATAAAAGGTCTAAGGATTCAGGTGAATGATTTCCAACTTGGCTGTGAGAGACTAAGTAAGAGACTCTCAAATATATAGGTTATAGCTAAGTTTAGCTCCAGGGTTTTAGTCTTTGTTTTTTCTCAGAAAACTACAGAGAAGCATGTAGGACTGCACCATGTGAGGTCTGAGCCTTACAAATCCAGTCATATTGTGCAGCTGTGTTTGGAAGACATAGAGGAACATCTGGTTTGGTTGCTGTACCTTCCATCAGAGGTGTAGGTGGTCTTTGGTGACCTCAGAACAAACGCAGTCTGCTGCGGAGTCACTTCCACACCAGCTCTTCTTTTGATGATGCTTTCTGCAGATCACAGACCAGAGGCACTCAGCCAGAGTAACAGTAAAGCCACTCTGAAAGCAGCTCATCCTGAAACAAACAGGGAGAGTGAGGAAGACTGCAGCAGACAGACCAAGGGAAGGAATAGAAAAAGCTTTCTGCGGCTTTCTTGTTCTTTCTGCTGTAGTTTCCCCCAAGTTGATGAAAAGCAAAATCATGTCTTACCACCATGACCTGATAGAGCATGGGATTGAATGGAAAGATCATTTTGACAAGCAAATGTCATTACTTCTGCCTTAAATGCCACCTTTTAACCTTACTCTTAAGGGCTATATCCTTAAGATCCCTTAATCAGAAAACTGTATTTTACTCATTCTATACTCCAAAGTTATGCCTGGTGGCATAAGCACTTCAGCTCAAGCATTTCCCAACTAACGTCTGTGACATTGAGGATTTCTTTCATCTCTTACATATAGAAACTGGAGTTCACATCCAGTTTCTTTGTGGTTTTTGCAAAAGAAAGATGTCAGTTTTGGTTAAATGTGAATACAAATGTGTGTCTGAAGTCGGAAACTTGTTCCTGTATAAAACCAAACCAGGATTTTTTACTAACCTTAACCTTTTAGGACTTGACAGTGTGGCTTGACTTTATCTCTGCAATACAGGAGCTTAGACAAGTAATTCAAAAGTTCTATTATACAAGTTCAGAGAGAGAAGATGTTTCAAACAGCTCAATAAATCCAGTTGAAAGAGTATCTAGGGGCATGCAGGTGAACTGGAGGCCACTCCCAGCAGCACAGTGCAGACACTGAATTGGGAGAAAAAAAGCCAGGTTAGAAATATGTATTTTTTTCCCCCCCATTTGTATCTAACCTTTACCAAGAGCTCCTAACAGATTCTTAAAACTCCTAAATAATAGTTTCGTCACTACAAGTGGATATCTTCCTGCAAGATTGGATATTTTGTCAGAAAACAAATGAGTTGGTGGTGAACACTATACTGATGTGTTCAGTATTTTGTGTCATTTATCAGAAATATATTTTAGTAACAATGCACACCGTATCAAATTTTATGATTTTATTATTTTACTTTTATAGCCCAACATTCAGGTTTTCTACAAACGTCCTGGACAGAATCATGGTTGATGCCGTTGTGATCTAAACAAAGGTGATCAAAGTTTTATTCGTTAGCATCTTAAAAAAAGATACAGTTACATTGCACCTCTGTTGAAACATGAATGTTGCATCATTGTATCTGTTTGTTTCTTCCATATCTATGATTTTCACCTATGTTCTCTTTAAGTGGCATTTTCACAACTTTATTTGATCTCTAATCTCTGCCGTCTACAAATGTATAATTATTACATGCAGCAGCCCCATTCTGACCAGCTGGTGACACTGAACCAAAAAATAACTTTCAAAAACAGGCGAACACATAAACTACGTCAGATTTTATGCTTCCTGAAGTATTACATGGAAGCTGCAGTTCCGCTGCTACAGACACATGAGAAAGTTGCTCTTGTAGCCTGCTGCAATGCATCATTCTTCCAGGTTAAGTGCAAGTCGGTGGTGTGTCAGTGATCAATCGATGGACAAGCTAAATAATTTAGTGAATCCTGTGACGTTTGCCGAGATGCATCATTCCCTTTATTCCATCAAAATCTGATCGGCAGAGACACTAAACCTGATGGAATGATGAGCAAAAATATTGATGATGAAATCAACAAAATGAAAGTGCAACAGAGACAGAGCTGTTCAAACAGAGTTCTCCTGAATGCACGCGAGTGACGGAGAGATTGACGAGGAGTAGCTTGCAGAGAGATGATGAGGGACTTTGTCTGCAGTGGTGTCAGTAACAGATTTGCTTTCCCTGGAGCTTGTGTGGGGCTCGGCAATAGTAATGGAATGAAAGCTCCCAGAAAGATCTGTGTAATGCACACAGAGGCAGTACAGGTTGGCCGAGACTATTAGGGGCATTCATGGTTATCAGGTTCGTGAAGTGAGTGCTAGGAGTCTGCTGCAGAATGGTGAGGGGGAGGATCTAGATATAATGTCCTACTTTAGTATATTATGAGTAGCTAGCTTAGCCACCAGCTCCCAGCAAACTGCAGTGTTTCTGTTGTTCTGCTGTCATAGAGAGCAGCTTTCCACAACATTCACCTCACCACCCGGACCACAGTGATCATATTGTTATTTGACTTATTGTGTCTGGGAGGTTGCAGAACTTGCGCTGTGATCAGAGAAGAACAATGACAGAGAGAGATGATATATGATGCTTGGGGTGTTCATTATCCCTGAGGTTATTGAGTCCCAAAATAATCTATAGGTCACAGTTTTATTAAGTTTCGAAATCTTTAGATTGTACCCTGCCTCCAGGTAGCATACGTATAAGCCTCCATCCCATATCAGCTGCACATCAGAGGCTACCACAGTTTTTCTGCCACCATTCCAACGATAAGCTGCATGTTCGTCTCCAAGTTATTTGTCTCAAGGTTATAGACGATAGATTTTCCATCAGTTTTTCAGTTCAGCTGTATAGGTTTGATGTCACCACATATTATCATGAGAGGGAAACCAGGCATGAATAATTTTCCATCCAGCTTTTGTGTTCCTCTTCAATTTTTTGTATAAAAAAAAAAAAGACTTGTGCGTCAATAAAAGGCCAATGTGACTAAGTGAAATAAAAACAGGTCCAGCAAGTAAATGATTATGGATGAAAATCACGTCATTCGAAGGAATCATTTGAACAAAGGATTAGTTCAATGCATATATGTCACAACTGAGCAAACACTACATGTTATTGTCAACATATTTTTATTGGGTTTTAATGAATTATTTCAGTAATATTTTTTCTAGTAGCAACACTGAAAACAGCAAGAGGTGACATTTTTTTTTCATTGAAAAGCATGCTGTCACTTTAACAATAACTGAATGATGCTGTTTACACCTGGGATCCAAAAACAGGTTAGTGGGTCAAGGGCTCTATTGTATTTAAATGAAATCAGTTTTCAGTGCAGCATACCAGAAAATGTGAAAACATAAAAGAAAGCATTCAATGATTTGTTGGGTATTTATCTTTTTCCCAGGCCTGTTATTATGGATTTACAGCTGGAATAAGAATTCTTGAAAACATCATCTTAGCGTGAAGGCATCCAGTAGTTAATGGCAAATCCCTGACCTTTTCACGTCTTTATCGTAGACACGTGTCTACGATAAAGATCTATATGAATACAGATTGACTGCCTGCTGCTGCTACTCTCATTTCTCTTGCCTCTCTATCCTAAAGCCACTGGTGGGATGCACATCTCACACTGGTTTCCATTATCCCTGTAAATGCCAACGCCAATCTCCTGTTTGGTAGCATTAGAAAAGTGGGAGGGAAACCAGGTGGGAGGTCCGCGGGTTGCAGGGCAGGCGGTGTACAAAAAGAACAATCCCATTATTTAGTGGGGGATGAAATCATCTCACACAGATCAAATTTTCCCTCTGCTGGCAGGCACATTGAGAATATTGGACGAGATGTTAAATATCCCTTGTAGAACCTCAAGGACCAAAAACAAATAGAATCTTTCTTCTCCCCGTATGGCTCTTAAATAGACAAACCTCTGAGTTTTGTTTGCAGCTGGAAAGACGTGATGTACTTACTTCAAAGATGGACCTTCTCAGCTCTAATGACTCCTGTTACATGCTGAATAAATAACTCAAAATAAATTAAAACTACAAGCGAGACTGAATTGGATTTTTGTGTGAAAGTCAAGGAGTCATTGTTTGAGTTTAGTATGACCCTGAACTGTACAAGGGGCCATCTGAAGCCGATGCCTCTGTTCAAATTTAGATTAATGGCCCCTGCCTCTGCGGCATCTATGCTGGAGTGTTTGTGTTTGTGGCTGAAATTGCCCGGCAGACCTTCCAAGCTTTGGATTTCTCCTCATGCTGGAGCAGGGTAAACTGCAGCTATTACCAGAGAGGCTACGATTATGTCTATGTTTTCATTTAGAACCAAACACAGACTATATAGTATAAGGAATCCTGAATAGAGAGTCTGCCACACCAAAGATGGCAGTTGTATGACATGCAATAAGACAATCTGATGACTGCTGACAAATGCACTACAAATGCACAGATGCTAAGGTTGGCAAACAACACTGATTCCTTATCCTTCCACAATTTGTTGAGAAATGTAATGACGATCTTCCTTCATTTCCATGTCTCCTATGTGTCGTGACGAGGGCAGGGAGTGCTGGGACATTTCCTTGGCTGGTTTACCTTGGCGCGTCACCTCACCACGGAGTGTGTTGAAATTAATCCATGTTTGGGAATTGTTTGGTCGTGAGTATTCCGGGTAGGAACATCTGGCCTTGCTTAATCAGTTCCAATGGGAGATGGCTGATGTCTAAAGGTTTGACTCTGGGATGGGGATTTAGAGTGGAGCTTACACATACTGTGGTGTGCGTGGGCTATGCTCTCTGTTGCTTGAAAGGACGTAAATAAATGTCTTATTTTCGGCACTGCTCTGAGTCTGCATTTAACGTGAATGATTAGCCTGGCTGTTGTGTTAAAAATCTGAGTGTTAACCCTGCCATCCCTGTCATTAGCTGCATATGTACGCTGCCAGAATGGAAAGCTTGGCAGGCGTGCCAGCACAAGGGACACAGAGCTTAGGAAAGGGTCAATTGTTTAATCTGAGGGACAGTAACAGAAAAGGGCACTGCTGTGAGTGTGCCAGTGGCCAGTGTACAGTGTACTGCACATGTACCAGTGGTCTCAACAGAGGCCACTACTACTTCGGGGGTGCTGATGTAGGGAGGAGAGAAATAAATCTAGTGATAGATGCTCACAGCAGAGCCTTGGGGCTGAGGATCATAGGACCAGTGGAGTGTGGGTACATGGCCAATTAGTGGTCAGGCCCAGGCAGACCTCGTTCACTCTTCTCTTTTTTCTCCCCCCTGGTCAAATCAGCCCTGTCCCTCGCTGTATATTGACATCTCAAATTGATCCTCTCATTCACTTTTTTTTTTTTAGCAAATCTCAATTAATCTTACTGTTGATCCTGTTTTCTCTATCTCCCCTGAAAGCTTGTTATTAGGAGCTTGAAATCATACCCCATATTGCAGTAATGTATTTTTGGGGGCGGCGGGGGGGTCTCTGTGTAATAAATAGAAAATATGCATATTTAAGTGGGCCACTTCAATTTTGGCAGATATTTAATTCGTCTTCACACTTTGAAAAAGGTCATTGGTCAGTAACCATCTGCAATGGCCTCGCTTAAAATAGCTCTTTCTCCATGGCAATAATGATGGTTGTGCAACAAACCCCCTGCAGTGAGGAAGAAACCCCCCTCAGTTAGCTCCTATATGATGACGAAGGCAACACCCGAGACATCTTGCGAGAAACTAAATTGTGGAATTGTAATTGAAAACAAGAGATTGTGGACCTGCCAACAAATATAGTATGTGTAACTCACGTGTTATCAATACTATCATCCATCTTGTTCATTTTCATTGTCAATTGTGCAACAACTTCCATTACTGACAATTCCTTGCTTACATTGGTTCTTCTGAAACATTGTGGAAAGGCAGTATTTCTGAATGGAACCCAGTCAGGGAACAGAGCTAATGTTCTTTTATGTTTTACATATTTAATTTGGTTAACACCTTGGGATGAGAGCAGCAAAGTAAATTGTTTTAGTTTCATGAGTCACTAGTGACTGTCTTGTACAGTTTATCTTTATTGCACATAGTGGTCATGCTTATTTTGCTAGTTCTGGTAGTCTGTTGTTAATTGTATGTCTATTTGTGTAAGTACACTGAACGCAACTACACCGGAGTCAAATTCCCATGTGTACTCATACATGGAAAATAAAGCCGATTCTGACGTTATGTCATTGCTTTTTTAAAGAGCAAACAGTGGTTACGATTCCCAAAATGGATTTTTAACAGTATAATTACCTGGAGTCTTGTAATAGTAAAAGCCCAGCTGTTCATAATTTCCCTGTCTCCCTTGGTGTAACAGTGACATTAGTGATGGGAGGTTGTGGTATAAGAAAGGATGTGTGTGGTTAGATGTGTGTCAAGTCTCCTGGAGCTTTAGCCTTGTTGGCACAGTGCCCCCCTGTGCCGCTTGGCTCCTCTCAGTGGGAGATAGTAGGTGATGTAGGCCAGCGTGAGTACCCCCCACCACCACCACCCTTTCGTTCCTGCGCTCGCTCACCACCGGCCCACAGATAACTGTGTCATTCAGTGGCATGTTCATAAATTATGGTGAACACCTGCATGGAGCGTACACAATACCGCCTGCCAGGGAGCTAATCTTTTATGGCTATAAACATGCTGGCCTCTTTAGAGAGCAGGATATGGATGAAAACCCAGAGCCCAGATGGCTACTTAGCCTTGCAGCACGTAGCCTCTCAGTCTATTTTCTTGATTACAAAATCAATTTACCATTATTTTTTTATCACTGACTCCTCCATGGCATCATACTCCACTCTAACACGCTGAGTCTACATTAAATGCTGCATTAAATCAGCACCAGGGTTTTTCCTGCAAAGTGAATCGTGAGACCGCTTTCATCAAATTTCGTGACACCTCCTCCTCCCGACAAAATTCTAGAAAAGTGATCACTATAAGCGTCTGATTGCTAAAGCTGAATTGCAAGGCTTCTCTGTGATAGTCGGCGCCACACACACTGACTCTGCTGCTCACTTCTCTCTCCCTATCCTTCTGTCTCTATCCCTCACCCGCTGACACACAAACAGTGTGATAAACTCAAACTGGGTAAATACAACACATTTGTAAACGTAGACAATGTATGGAGAGCTGGAGGAGACGGCGTGACGCGATCAGTTTGGCTCGGTTCGGTTGGATAGAGATATAGACACAGAGAGGAGGACCCAAAATGATTACTGTAGGCGATGGCTCCCTGGGTCTGTGACCACCCCCGCCTAATTTTCGGTCAGGAAAATCCCTGGGCACTGTATTTTCCTAATTTCCTGTCTACATGATAATGGGAGGTGTGTGAGGGATGTCACTTCTGTGACTACAGATGTCTCTGGTGTCTGGGGCAGTTTCCTGCTACTACTATTGATTTGTATTGATCCAGACCCTTCTCCTACAGCTGTATGCTAATTTCATTTGGTTTTTCTGTTGACATTTTCATTGTGTCGTATCTCAGCTCTATTGAGTGAAACTATAAAGCAGTGGTTAATAGAGCCTGACTCATTACCGAGTAGACAGTTGGAGCTTGTGCAAATTACTCTCAATTTGATCAAATGTGCATTGCAGTTTTTCGTTTTGATGAAAGTGGTTGCTTTTAATGGATGCCTTTAAACTGTGCCACTGCAGGTTTTCTCTCATTCAATAAATTATGTTGACATCTACTACTTCAAAGCATTCGTGCTTCCCATAGGTTGAGCCATGTTGACTTTGATTAGATTTTGTCTAGTGCCACAGACAGGTTGACATTTTTGGTTCAGAGTAATGTCTTAACAGCAATTTGATGAAATGTCTTGAAAATTGGTGCAGTCATGTTCAAAATAATCATGAATTGAAACTGAGCAGGGGTAATAACCACTCTACCCTGAATGACTTCTCTTCTGAAAGCACCTCGAACAGCCTAACAGGCCACAAGCCCTTATTTCAGTTCGCCTCTTTGACTGATTCCCCTCAGTTTGTCTTGTTGAACAGATTAAGGTTGTAATGTTCCCCTATTGCAAATTGCTTGAGGGAAAGATGTATCCTAAATGAGTAGATTTGTATTATGGAGGTGAATGCAAATTCAACCCCACCCAGATTGAGTCCAGTTCAAATGTTCAATTTTTCATTTGTTCATTTTGCTGTTTTGGCCAATTTAACAAAAAGAGCAAGATCCAATGATATTGTGTGCCAGCAGTAACTGTTTTGGCATCAGCTCTCACTCTCCTCAGTCGAGTATAAGGGTAAAACCCTGGAGTCAGGTCACCAGAACCCCTGATGTTTTCACTGCTGGGCTCTGTTGCTGCTGATGGAAACAAAGGATACATTTCTGTCCTGTGCTAGAGATGCCCTTGATCATCCAGGGTTTCCCTCACAAACAGCAACTTCATCTGTGATTTTAGCAGAAGGCCGGAAGCAGGAAGTCCCTACCTGAATGAATGAATGAGGGGGTGATATGGAATCAGTTTTCTTTTGTGTCGTGTTTTACATTATTGATAACTGTTTTGTCTTTTTTTTTTTTTTTTCCAGTAAGGTCAAAGTCAAAATAACAATGTGTGGGAGGACGAGACATCTTTTCACATTTTTATCAGTTGCTTTAGCTGAGCTTTATTCTTTGGAAAGTGAATAATGCCAAGTGATAATTTTTTGTTGATATCAGAGTAAAAAACTCTAATTGTAATCATAAAACTTGTTATGTAGATATCACAACATATTTGCAAGGAGAGAGAGAATCCTTTCTGCTACCTTCTGTATCTTGTCTGTGTCTGCTCACAAAACAACATACACTGGTATTGGTTAGACAGAAACACAAGTGTAACAAAATAATATTAATGTTAAATTCAGCATTTCAATATGTCTGGATACAGGTTGCCTGTATTGTAACACCAGACACGGCTAATGATTTTCATCTCTGTTGCTCCTGTTCTGATTGAGTCTTAGGCTGCTCTGACTCTGCATCTGCTAACAGGGGCTTTGTGCTGAAAGTCGATGTTTACTTAGACCTTTAATTGCATTCTCATAAATCCAGTGGAAGTGCAATCACTATAGACAGAGAGTGATTTAGCAGTGTGTATTTGTCGGGACATCATTATTGCACTTGGAAGCACTTGCGTATCACATGCTCGATGTGGAAAGGCAGTCGTTTCTTTGAAAGCACTTAAGAATTGTAAATTTGTGTTTTTGGGTGGAATAAAAGATTTTGTTTTCATGGGCTTTTTTGCCATCAGCTGGTAATTTCCCTAAAGTGGGACAAATAAAGGATTATCTTATCTTAATGACAGAGATTGAATGGTTTTCAATGAGATGCTTTGTTTAAGGCCAACCATGAAAGATCAACATTTTGAAAACTTACTTTTCCCCTATTGATGGACTTTCTGCTGAAAAGCTCTATGAGTTTTCAAAATGAAGTAGTTTATAATGATCATGGTCTTCCATTCATACAGTTGACACTGTCTCATTCACTCTAGGAGCTGTGTATTTACCACTTATGAACACTGACAAGATCAGCAGATGGTGAATAATTCTGGTTTTCTCTCTGACTTGGGTCTCAGTGTAGATGTAAAACATCCCTGATCATTGGGGTGTTCATGCTTTTTTGCACTTTCAGATTAATGTTAGTGATTCTGCTGATGCAGTTCTCAGTTAAACTTATGGCTACAGTCTATGTAACAGTACTAAGAGTTAGACCAATGCTATAATATACTGTAATTCAGTCCTCTGAGTGAAATAAATGTGTTTCCTAATCACAAATCATGCTTCTATCCTTCGTCTTTGTTAGTTACATGACCACTTGTCTTCCTCTTTACAGGTCCATGGGGTCGCTGTATGGGCAGTGAGTGTGGTCCTGGAGGAAGCCAGAGCAGGGCGGTATGGTGCGCCCATTCTGAAGGCTGGACCACTCTTCACACCAACTGTGATCAGACAGAACGGCCAGACAACCAGCAGAGCTGCTTCAGAGTGTGCGACTGGCACAAAGAATTGTACGACTGGCAGCTGGGCGCCTGGAACCAGTGTGTCCCGGTGTCCATGCGCAGTGCTGGGGTTCAGCGTCCTGCTGTGTGCACCCGGGGAGAGGAGGGCATCCAGACCCGTGAGGTGGGCTGTGTCCAGAAAGTGAATGCTGAGCCTGCAGAGGATGCAATCTGTGAATACTTTGAGCCTAAACCACGACTAGAGCAGGCCTGTCTAATACCCTGTCCTCGGGACTGTGTGGTGTCGGAGTTCAGCCCCTGGACTCTTTGTTCAAAAACCTGTGGAATGGGCTTACAGAACCGGATCCGCTGTATCCTAGCTCCACCCCTGTTTGGCGGGGCAGCTTGCCCAAACCTGACTGAGTTTCAGACATGCCAGCCAGGGGTCTGTGAGGGGGAGGAGAACCTCTACAGTCTCAGGGTGGGAGCTTGGGGGCCCTGCTCTGTCCCGCTGCCAAGGCAAGCAAGACAAGCTCCCGGACTACCCAGAGATAGTGACAAACCATCGAGAGACACCGATAAACTTTCCAAAGACGGAGACAAACAGTCCAGAGGGAGTGAAAAAACATCCAGAGGAGGAGACAAGCAGTCCAGAGAGGGTGTCCTACAGTCTGGTGACGGTGACAAACAGTCAAAGGGAGGGGACAAGCAGAGCAAAGAGGGCGACAAACAACACAAAGAAGGAGACAAATGGGCCAAAGAGGGTGATAAAGTGCCAAGAGATGGTGACAAACCATCCAGACCCAACAGAAAACTGGGTCGAGCAAACAGGAAACCTGACAGGCCATCCCGACAGGCAGACAGGCCCAAACGACAGAAAAAGGCTAAAAACAAGGAGAAAAGAGAGAAAATGAGAGAGAAAGTCAGAGAGAGGTTAAGGGAGAGAGGCAAGTCAAAGGATCCTGAGACGAGGGAGCTCATCAAGAAGAAGAGGAACAAGAACCGTCAGAACCGCCAGGGAGCAAAGTTTTGGGACCTGCAGGTCGGCTACCAGACCCGAGAAGTGTCGTGTGTCCACAAGAGTGGGGATGTTGAAGCTCTGAGGTAAGAATGACTGATAAAAGCATCACATCACAGCCTCTGTCATTTCCATGGTTTGGTGTTGTATTGCTGCTAACTTTTGATATTTTTTAAATTCCTTAAGAGACAAATTCAGGCTCTTGTGAGGATATCTTCTGACCATTCATGCACTACATTAAATTTAACTGTTTTTAATTTGACATCAGTGACATAGTTGGGCCATTCATTTGTCCTAACCGTAACCATTCCAGGATGTCTTGAATGTATAGGGATTCAAGGCACTGGCCATAGCAAAATCCGAAGTCCAACTTTGGCTGGGGACATTTATTTCATTTAATCTCTTGACAGTACTGAAACTAGAAACTGTTTGAACATTGTGCTACAAGCCCCACCCCCAAACAAAATCTTACCCTGCAGTTTACAAATATTAAAGACAGAAATTATCTTTAAAAAACCTTGGCACAAAATATTAAAAAACATTGTCATCAAACATTTCAGTCGAAAAAATCATCTTCTTTGATTAAACAAATGTGACTTGTTTGTTGTTCATTGTCAGAACATTGCATGTTCCTGTTGGATACACTGTCTATGGCGCTCACTGGTGTCAAGTGTCAAGGCTCATAACCCTCAGACAGCTGTTGTGTTTTGTTAAGGCCTGTAAGCCATCGGTTTTATCTCTGCAAAATGAGATCATCCAAAATCTCCGACGAGGGCTCGAGTTTAATTAGTGGACTGTTTCTGTTTTTTTATAATGCCACAGTGCAGGGTAATAAATGCCAAAGGTTGTGAAGAAAATTGCTGTCAGTCTCAATTAGTGAGTGTTCCACGTCATTTTGCCCATTCCACTTCACCAGTATACATTAAGCTTCTCCCAGCAGTGGTTGCATTAATCAAAGCTTCACTGTAAGGTCCATCCAAAGATGTACAGTCTCGTATCCAGTGGGGTCAATGTCCATGAGGTGTCTGAGAGCCATGCTCTTTGTAGGGGATGAATGGCCTCATTCTGTCTGTCTGTTCTTGTGCGACTCTAATAGAGGCCACTGAGCAAGGTCCATTACTTCCTGTGAATATCGAGCCTCCTCTGGTATGCCTTTGCTTTTAATGCAAGGGTGAATGTCAGAAATCATACATCAATTAAACTCCTGCAATGGCTGGAGCCTTCAAATTTGGATACATCATTTTGGATTTTTTGTGGTGGCTAAAACTGCCCCAAAGTGACCAGGCTTTTAAATGGTGATGAACTGCAAATTCCCTTTGACATTTCAAAATAAATATTTTGATTTTTTTTCTTTAGGAAATAGGTACTTAATAATTTTGTCTACACTTAAATTAAGATTTCTGTGCATAGGTCAATATTAGAATTCTAAAGTGAAAAGAAGTAATGTCAATGTACTATTTTGAAAGTACAATAACTGTTATGTTGGAGAAAAGATTTGAAAGATTTGAGTTTTTGTTGTGTTCACAGTCTCTTGGCACTTTTTAGTGCAAAAAATGTAGTTAATCAAATTGCTTCAGATGTTTGAAATGATTTTAACAATGATCTTTTTCCACCAACTTCGGCAATGGATTATTTGGTCCATGTCAGAAGGAAAGACAGAGGTGGCATTGTTATGGCAATTTATGAACCATGAACAGAAAGAACAGAGTTGCTAGGAGGCCATAGTGCAAACAATTTCTGGGCTTCAGAGAGTATTCAGACCCCTTCACTCTTTGGACAATTTAAATTTAAATTTAAAATTAAATCTTAGCTAACTCTCTACAATCTTTGCACGCTTGGACTTTTTAACACCTGGAAGAACCTCTCAAGATCCATCAGATTGAATGGAAAGTTTCTCTGAACTAGCATCTCTTCACAGATGTTCTATGGGGTTTAAGTCTGGCCTTGTCCTGAGGATATTCCAGTGTTGGTCTTGACTGAAAGGTGATCTTTATGTCCCAGTCTTGGGCCTTATACAAGGCGGCATGTAAGAACGTTTACTCAACGATAGCATGTTCTCCGATCTCTGCAGAGACTTCTGAAGCTATGTTAGTATGGTCTTTGGTTTCTTATTCACCGCCCTGACCAAATACTTTCTTGCCTGGTTTTCAGTAAAGCCAGACTGTCAAATCTAACTTTCTCAGGACACTCATAACTTTTTAAATTGTTCTATACATTTGCCCTGATCATTGCCTCGTCACATTTCAATCAATTCCATTCTGACAGGTGGAATTTAATTTATAGAAGCACCTCAGTGATGATTAAAGCAAACGAAATGCACCTGACCACATGGAGTGCTACAGCAGAGTCTGAATACTATAGTAAAGCAAAATATTGAAAAAGTTAAGAGGTCTGAAGGTTTTCTGAAACCATATTCACCTAATTAAACTGATCAATCAAATCACAACAAACCAACACTGTTACCCTGGAGCTTTTGGTGACTACATTACACTTGGTATCCAGATGCACAAATAAGAACAAAAAAGTCAGGACATTGTTCTTTCTTCAAGCAATAATTATACCCACTTCATGCAGTGATTGTCCTTGTGTGGAAGTAAGCTCTCAAAGAAAGTGGTATTTGTTTTTGCTTTCCACATAAGGACAGTCTTCTTTGCCAATCCTTTCTTGAGTCTTCAGGAACAGGTATAATGTTTGTTCTGCCTATTGTGGGATGTAAAAACTGTTGTTGCCTCTATATAATCCATTAAAGCAGGATATCAATTTGAGGTTGTCTTTAACTTTAAATTCCACAACAGCTTTCTATTTGGGTTGGCTCAGTTTTTCTCTTGATAATGATAGAAAGGGTATGATTACAGCAGCATTAAAGGTGGAGGTACAAAGTACAAACTGTTAAATCTTGTACCGCTGCTCTGGCTTTACTATAGCAGGATGTTGCTGAGAATGAACCTCAATGACTGCAGGAGAATTGTGATTGGAAAAAGACTAAAACAAAACAAAAAAAACCGAAAGAATGAGAAAAAGACCTGAAAGAGCAGAGAGTTTTTTTGTTCACAAATCTTCAGAAATCCTCCAGAAGTTTAGGAAAACTGGGAAAATATTGAACTGGTGAGACTAAAAGGGGGGAAGAAGCCGAAAAGAAATGCAGTGTGTCTCTATCCCAAAAGGCCAATCAGCTTCTACAAAACACAGTTAGAAAAAAAACTGTGTTTTGCAACTCCACAGCAATCCCATCATCAAACAAGCCTTGGTGCCGCGAAGCTGCTGCTGAAAATACAGATAACAAATTGTTTGGGTTTTTTAAAGAACAACTTTCAAACCACATTTATCACATTGGCTGAGTCAGAGAAAGAAAAGCTGAACAACCTACAGCTGTATTTCACTAGCCTGTGTGTAATCCCTCCACAACAATTGCTGTATGGTTCTTAATGATCTACTCTGAAAATGTAGAGGGATATTTTTTCACAGCTTAACAAATGTATCTCTCTGCCTTCCTCTCCTTTCTATGCCTCTGCGTCAGCCAGTGGCCAGGGGCACTATGTTTACGGGTCGTTCTTTCATTATCTACTGTTGCATTTACAGCTTCCTATTTAAAATGTCTTTATTATGTCATGTCTGTTTTTTTATTTGTAATTCCTTCTTCTTGCTATTATTTATTCAACAAAAAATGATGTAGCAAGATAGCAAAGTACCAACCATATTTTAACAGTTGAGCAATTTGCAATACCTAAATGGACATAGCACTGTTTGGTTTTTCCGACACATTTGTTCCAACGGCACTTATAATGAGTAAAATCACATAATTTAATTAAATGAACTCGGAGACTCAACTGGGTTTGTGTTTTTAATGCAAAATTACTAAATTGTTGTAGAACCAACAGCAACTGTAGTTCCATCGTGACTAATGGTATCTTTGTTTTCATCTTCTACAGCCTGTGCTCTCAGGAGACATTACCAGTGAACTTCCAGGCCTGCGTCATAACCAAAGACTGCGACGTGACCGAATGGTCGGAGTGGTCAGCGTGCTCCAAGGAGTGCTATGACCCCAACGGCCCCAAGGGTGAACGCACTCGTACCAGAAAAGTGAGCCAGTTCCCAATCGGTGGAGGAGGAGATTGCCCGGAGCTGGAGGAGAAGGAGCCCTGCAGCCCCCAGGGAGACGGAGTGCCACCCTGCATTGTGTAAGTACAGGACAAGGGTAGAGAGAGAGGAATATAATTAAAGGACAAGTGCTGGTGGTAATATGAATAAAATATAAGTGACTTATTGAAAACAGTGTAACTCACCATGAACTCAGACATGGATACCTGCTGCTGTGTTGGCTGGGAGTATTCCGATTGGAGATGGGAGGCTTAGGTATTCTGCACCAAAGTGTTTTGCACATATTATCATCATGTCTGCCATCTATTCATATTAATATTTCTCCTTTGTCAGTTGAATGAAATTAGGGAAATTTGACTTTGTGATGCTAGAAATTTAGCCTGAAGGAAATTAACCACTGTATGACCAACCTTCCCATTAACTGAAGAGTCTTTAGAGGGCATCTTCAACGATTTTCTACTTGTGTGCATATGAACGATTTAAATCACTGCTTATAACTGAAAAAGTCCTCCAGGTGAAACACTCACTTATCTCATTTAGACTACAGTGAGAGGACAAGCTGCACCTGCTCATTCTTTGAACACTGCCACTGACTTTGTGACGTGTCCTTAAGAAACCACACAGCCAGTATCATGTAAATTTCTGTGTTTAAATTCTTACAACATCCAGTCAGTCCTTGGCACGTCTTTGACGTCATGAACATTGTGAAAGATGGCATGCTACCAATATGTAGTCTGTTAAAGGCTTGGGTCAAGTCAAGACAAGAATTTATGACTCCACAATTGCCTTATTTGACCATCCTATCACAGCCTGTCACAGGTCAACATGACCTGTGTCTCAATTCAGCAGCCGCATCCTTTGGAGAACGACTTTGGCTGCATCCTCCAATGGCTGTGTTGGCTGAACCGAAATGAGACGGTGTGGTCTTCCTATAAAGTCACTAGCTTGTCCCACCATAGATTACAGGCGTCACCGAGCAACAAAGCTATGGACGAAAACGTTCTTTGCTTAATTAAACACATTGAAAAGATGTTTTTAACATGTCTTCCACACAAGTAAAAACTGACCATTGGCCAGTTTGATGACCTGCTAGCTTGGGTTGGTGCCTGGACCTGAGTACAATGAGTTTCATTCTTGCCACTAATTGGCTTTTGTGACATCGGGTCACACAAACATTTTGCTTGAGTTAAAAAATATTTCAACTCTAGCGATAGATGTGAATTTTGCATCTACATGTCTATCAAGTCGCACCATTTGCATAATTTACATTGCCTGGCACAAGGGATTGAAACGTGTGCCTATTCGTGTCTTTGTATTGATTGTGATTATTTGTACCACGTTTGGTGTGAACACAGCATTGGGCTTTTCTCTCTTCTTTCTAATTTCATGTCATCTTACTTGTCTGAGGATGACATTACCAGGGAGCCTAGCTTTTAAGCAATAGATGGCAAATTACAATTTTATAAATTTTATTAGGGACATTGGTAGTTATATTAGCAAGTAACCTGAACCATAAACTAATCTGTCTTGACGATACCTGTTGTTGGGTAACATGTGCGGTGGCTTGTGTCTGGCTCGGTGCCAGCAGGAATAGACAAATGGAGTGTCAGAGAGGAAGCTGCTGCCATGTCTGGCTTCTGTCTCTCTGGTGTCCCATCCTGACACGTCTGCCAATTACCCGTTAAGTTCCTCCTCAGGTCAGGTTCATTAGCTGTGAAAGGTGGATGAAATGATGTGATCATACCCAGTGGTAAAGTTGTTAAATTGAGCTTTGACGATTTGTACTACAATGATGCTTTATGAAGAAAGACAAAGCCCTGATGCTACATGTATTTCCAGGCCAACTGTTGTCACTGTTATTCTATATGTAACCATATTCTGAATTTTACATCTAAACAGCATAGTTTGGATGTTTTGGATTTGACCTTTTTCCAAACTAAACCGTTCCTGATTAAAACATGTATCTATATCATATATCTTTGGACATATGGCAGTTTGCGAAACAAGGTCTCTTTCCTTTGAGTTTCTGTGCATTGTCCACTAGGCAACAAGACCGTTTTCAAGGCAGGTCTAGAAAAGCCCACATTTCTGGATAAAAAATATATCAATTATTAAACATTATGACAGACTTGGTTAACAGTCAATCAATACATAAGAATATGCAATAACTGATGATAATATTGGTGGAATATTAATTTAAATAGCCATTTTAACAGCATTATAGGGCAATTGTCTTTTTCAGAATCAGGGCAAATAATAGAATATTTTCTTGTATGTAAATGTAGGGATTGGGTTAGGGTTAGGACTCTTTTCTGAAAAAATTCCTTAGGTTAACCGTGCCTAGTATTAGAATTTAAGCTATCCATTACAATAATAATTTAGGTAATGGTGACTGGTAACGTTGGGAAATGGTGTTTGTAAAAGTCCAAGGCCTCTAAATAAGGGTCAAAGTGGAGTAACCTGCATGACATACTACCGAATATGCGTAAAAAATAATTTGTTGCATAAACAAACATCAATGCCATTTTGACTGAGGTTTCCTGACCCCTGGAACAGAATCTATAAGTTCTGTTTTTACTTCAACTCTATAACCCATATACAACAGGAAATCAATGTCCATCAACTGCTGCGGTCTTTTCTTTGACAGCAGAAAGAGAAGCAGCACTTCTGTCCACAGTGCTGCAGACCTGCTCTGTCTGAGTGACCCCATCTGTGCAACTTAAAGCACCAAGATGCAGTGCTTTCCCAGGGGCCTCATTGTCCCGCAGCAGTTCTGAGAGACACAGAGAGACCTCACTCATGAATATGGAGCCTTTCATTGGCGACCTCAAATGAATTCCATTATCAGTTGAGATGGAGGCAGGGGGTTACATTATCTGACCTCAGGGTGGAAACTGCAATGGTTTATTGCTGAAGCAGACTGCTGCCATTTCAGTAACCACACACAAACCCTGTGTGTGAATAGCCGATGCAATTAACAACCTCCTTTCTGCTTAAAAATTGAGTCTTGGAGAGCACTCAGTGGACAGTCTGGATGAATTGCAAATCTCGAGGTGCAGTGTAAACAGAGATCTAAGGTCAACAACACAAAAAGTCTTTCTAACAATGTTTGCTACTGCGATTCACTCAGCCACAACCAATGCTATTCAGTGCCTGCAAAAAGCCATTGGCACTGTGAGCTATATACAAAAACTAACAACAATAATAACAAGTTGTTTGTGATAATCGAATAACTTTCAGGAATTCACGTTAATTTATTTGTATAATGATTCGATTATTAAAGATAGACATTAGTCAACATATTACATTAGTTACATTACAGGTAGGTGGAGTGAAGGCTTTATAATGCATTTGTTGAGTATCAAGCCCAAGAACACTTTGGCATGTGGAATGGGGAAGACTGGGATCAAACTGCCAACCTTCTGGTTAGAGGGAACCACTTCTAGCCCCTAGGCCACAGCCAGTTTAATGTTTAACCAATAAGCCATAGATAAATGGCTTTTTATCAAGAAAAGTCAAACTTGCTAAAGTTCTTATGATTCTATAAAAACGTGTGAGAGAAAATGCTGAAAATCCTTATTTTTTTCAAATTTTGTGACATTTTCCTTGTCTCAATAGGAGATCTGCTGACAAAAAGGTTCACAAAATCTTTTGGTACTGTAATAAAAAAAGAAAATTCACCACAATCCCAAGTAAATAACAAACACAATCCATATTATTATTATTTTTTTAGTTTTTGATCTGTGATTTTTTAAATCTAGCTGGCAAATGGTGCCAACATTAGCACCAAGCTTGTGTTAGCCTGGCATGCTAACATTGGCAGCTCATGGAGGAGCTGATAAATACCTTGCTTAATAATCCTTTTTTTTTACTAAACTCGGACATTGAGAAATGCTGTAAACTCACTGCTCTTCCTGGTTATGCTTGCTAACAAACTGGTATGTGTCGGATCACCATGAACACATTGTGAGGAGTGGCTGAGCATGTGTAATCTCAAGATGGAAAACAAAATATAGTGTATAAACATGACATTGAATTCAGTCTTTTTTGAGCGTTTGACAATGTAGTGAGAAAGGTCTATATATATGCATTTGTTAAGATCATAATTACATTGAAATTAAATTATAAAGTTCAAAGTGCTTTTGAAGGTAAAACCAGATGCCCATGAGCACTTAAACGTATACAGATGTAACCATTGATTTAGTTACAAATTGAATCTATGCTCGGCCAGGTCACAGGAAATGAAGCTTAATATCATTTGATCTGACAGCATTAGTTTCACATATGCCTGTGGTCAATATGAATTGTGTTTGGACCACACCAACACACCAATAGTCAATAGCCTGTATGGCAGTAACTCAACACACGATGACAGATCTCCCACCCCTTCCTCTTTTTTCTTTCTCCTTTCCACAACACTAGAAATAAACACTTATAGATGTGACTCTTTTTACTCTATTCTAGTATGTTAATAGTATGGGCCGTACAAGCTATATACAAACTCTTCTTGTTTCCACCTTTGGCCTCAGATACAGCTGGAAGACCACAGAGTGGACGGAGTGCCGGGTGGACGTGCTGCTGAGCCAACAGGACCGTCGGCGTGTAAACCTCACAGGGTTGTGTGGAGGCGGGATTCAGACGCGGGAGGTCTACTGTGTCCAAACCAGCACTGATACACTACCCAACCTCAGCTCACTCAGGAGCAAAGAAGGTAAATTCCATCCCAGCATGCCTTCCAAGTAGTGTCTCTACGACACTACTCACTATTGTTTTATATACAAACAGATTTTGAGCAGGTTCATTTATTGAGCGTCATGGAATATATCTTCCAGTGTTGACTAAATAAATTGATTTCTTTGTTTAAAAACACGTGAAAGAAAAAAAAAGTTAATAGACCAAATGTCTCAAGTCATACTTTACATTTTACTTCTACGTCTGCATAAGTGTCCACCGGTGTGTTGCTGCATCTGTTTGTGATTTTGCTGGACGGATTCTGTGGAGGCCGACAGCGGGTGGTGAGCGGTTTGGTGACCTTTCCTTTCTCACAGTTTAGATATGCCACATTAAGGATGGAGATACATCTAAATGACACTCAACTAACGCTATGGGGCTCACATTTTGCTTTCACTTTGCCAGATAAAAAAATTCTTTCAAATGGTGTTGCTTTGGCTACAAACTGACGCCATCTGCGTGTATTCTCCTCGGTCACCGGGTCTCTTTGACAACCACAGGCACACATTCTTTTCACAGTTATTTTCCCCTATATAATTTGGTATTTTGTTTGAGGGAAAGGTAACAGCGGTTTTTAAGATAAGGGCGATATTACATTGCACACTCGCGTATGCGTACACACAATTTTTTTCTCTCTCTGTCCCTCCCTTTCCCTCCCTTGTGCGTGGGCGCACACAGAGAGACACACACTTGAACACATTTCAAACGTTGATTTGTTTGAAATGACGCCACAAGATCAACACTGATCACCACATCATGATCAATACTTTTCTTAAATGTGTAAAATCCTTCCTCATAGCTGTGCTCAGCTCGTCTCTCTTGCTGACACATACGCCACAATATCAACACTGATCTATACATAAAGATCGATACTTTTCTTAAGAGTTAAATCTATCTCCAGAGCGGCATGCATTCATCAGCCCATCCTGCTCGCTCTCTTCCTCTCGCTGACACGCAGACACACACAGAAACAGTGTAATCGTAGACGTGTGTAAACTCAGACTGGGTAAAAACAACACAAATTGTAAACTTAGTCAATGTATAGAGCTGGAGGAGATGGCAGCGCGTTCGGTTTGGCTCGATTCTGTTGGCACAGGGCACAGCGCCAATAATAGAGACACAGAGAGGAGCAGTAAATTACTGACAGAGCCAGTAAAGACTGTAAAACATAACTTTTTTACGGTCGAAACCTGAATGAAAAGACCCCAAATTATCACTGTGAGCTGACTTAGTGAGCTGTGCATGGCTCTGTGGGTGTCTCCCCCGGACTTAGTGGCTCTGTGGCCGGGCTGTGTGCCCTCTCCCTCGGGCGGTGGAGCTGTCTGTTGGCCCTGCATCCGTAGCCAGGTAGAAATCTTTGTTTTTGGAATGGAAATAATGCTTTCCTTTTTCTTTTTTTTTCAGTGTGTGCATAGGCTACTCACTGTATGGGGTCTATGTTAGCAGCGAACCCAAAGCAGAAAGACTTTAACACCGTATATTTAAGAATTTGTTTATTTATCGTCATTTTAAGTCATATCGTCATCGCAAAATTCCACAAAGTTATTGCATATTTTCCTAATATCGTGCAGTCCAAATGTGAACGCAATATTGATTGATTCCTGTTTTAATAGTTTTGTTTACTGAGAGCACTTGTGTCATTGTCATTGAAAAACAATGGGAAAAAAAACAATGAAAAACCCTGAAAGATTTGTATAAACTAAACACTGACTTGAAGCAAAGAAATGGACATGGCTGCTTTTTATATATCATAAAGAATAGAAGCCAAAATCAAATGTGGCCAATTAACTCTTGCCTTTGGTGTTGAATTAATCTTTGCTGTATTTACTCTCTCCATGACTTCTCCTACACTTGCACATTTAAAATGTGGTGCACTGAACTAAGGAAAGCAGCAGTTTCATTTTAACCAAGACATAGTTGGCTAACTCAATTATCTTATCTAAGTATTTTTATGGGACTCTAAATATTGTAAGCAAAGCCAATGATGAAGATGGACAGGTTCTGATACTTGTCACTAAATTGAAACCTTGCACATTAGGTCAGATTTTGAAGGAAAACATGTGCTTTACTTCACAAATATATTTTTTATGAACACAGAATACAGCAGTTAGACTTCTTACAAACACTTGGTGTAAATAACACATCACTTCGGTCCGAGCTCAACTGGCTCCCCATCCACTACAGTGTTCAGTTAATGATTGTATTGTGTACTTATAAATCACTGCATAGTCTGGCTTTATAATTTCAAAACACTTCACCCCTCTCTCTGCTCTGAGACCCCTGAGATTGGGGAATCGAATGTAAACAGTCTCACGATCCAGGCTTTGTTGATACTGCACTTTATTGATCCCATATTGAGAAATAATTGTTGTTATTACAGTTTGCATTTTTATATATCCCATCACTCATGCGATGGCAATATGAGCTTTTAGGCTTGAGTTGTCTTCACAAACACACACACACACACACACACACACACACACACACAGCCTGCACACAGTCACTGAGTCCTCCCCCTACTTTATCATTCATGTGTGAAGCAGAGATGAGAATTAAAGTGGTTTCCCTCTAAATATGAAATCTGGGACTAAGCTATATGAAAATGAATGTGAACGTGTGTGCATAAGCCACACGGAGATGATAGCAGATGAAATATGAGCTTTCATGTAAATTCGGTGTCATTACTGAGCGCGCATCGGCTGGAAGTTGCCTGCTTGCATGCCTGTGCTCATCCAGCACCGACACAATAAGTCTCAGCCCGTCTGGCTTGGGGAGGCTGAACTGGCGTCTGCTGCTTAAAATTATTCAGATCAGACCACGCGCTTTCATCTTTCAGCATTACGACTGCACACGGACAGTTTTGTTAACAGCGGCGAACCTCGCAATTTCCACCGTTCCCCTACATATTGTCAGGATGAGATAGGAAATAGCGGCTGCACCCCCAGCCCTGCAGCCCCCGCCTGCATGTTAGCATGTAATTGTTCTGGAGAGTGTTTTTTTGGCTTGAGGGGGGACGTTAATGAAGGTATTATGACGGTGACTAGATTCGGCTTTCAGGTGTGTGACTAACAAAAGGACAGCAGCAGGCAGAGAAAAACTGAGGAGAAAGAAAATTGGAATGTGTGAAGAGGCTTTACCCGGCATCACGCCCCCTCCCTCTTTTCCCCCCGTCTTTGTTGTGCGATAATGTCATGTATAATTTTAGCTACTCCTCAACCTGGATGATGTAAATGAGAGTCGTTATCCATCCCACATATTCATTTCCTCATTTTCTTGCTGCCCTCTTTTAGTGTGTTGGCTTCACCTAATTTCCTCACAGCAGAGGGTGTATTTGCTGGGCAAAGCACTGCCGGTATATCGTTTGATTTTGGTGTGGTTAACATAATGTCAACTGATTGAAGTCAAGTAACTGGTCTGCTAAATATCTTCAAAACCCCTTTTAAAATACTTGTTTAAACACATCATTCACCAGTGGTATACTCGGAGGTAGCAGTAAAACAAGAAAAGGGAAAATAACCTGGTTGTTCTTATTTACTTAGAACCTGATCATTTTATATTATCAATGATTTCAAACTTCATTATTTCTATATTAGTGTATGCAACCGCTGTGTGAAGGATGTATTTGATGTGCAGCTCCTGTGAATGGCATCATCTGCTAAGGAATGTCGTTACCATTAATTATCAGAGAACATCTGCTTGAGTAGAAAACATGAAACAATAGTGTTTTAAAATTGATGTGAGGTCAGGGAGAAGAAGCTAGGACGAGTGTACTTTGATTTAAGCCCACAGAAGGAGGAGTGAATAATTACATGAAATTGAATTCACAACTGAAGCAAGTCCGCTCCATGGGGACCGGCTCAGTTTAATTGTACTTTTTGACTCAGGCTGTACCACTGAAGTCAGAAGACTGCTGTGTTTATTGATTTGAGCCCAACGAGCGCAGGTGGAAATTCTTCTTCCAAAATCAGCCACTTGACAAGTGAGATAGAAATATTATTATGTTAACTAATGGGATCTGAGATCCATCCATGGGGCAAAGTGAGAGAAGTGACAGCCTCATGGCCAGACTAAATACTGCATCTGATTATTCTACAAAGACAGAGATTATAGGTTCAACTATAATCATTTGAACAATTTAATTAATTTATTGCTTTTATTTCAAATAAATTAAAGATCATTTATTCTCAAATTCAAAACAGAATATGGAAAATTAAGCACATTTTATTTATTTATTTTGCTTTAATGATAACTGTCTGCTACGCTTTAATGTCATTGAGGAGCTGTGATTGTGACATTTAGTAGGTTTATTCCTTTCTTCAGTTAAAATGCAAAATGTTTAGATCGAATGTACTGTTGAAGTAATGGAACATCAATCAATCTAAAATTGCCAGTAGATAGACAAGAGGAAAAACAACTACTAGGATCCTTGGAGGATCCATGAGAGCAGTTGGATGACCACTGCCTTTGCCTTTGAGAGCACCTGAAGTCAACAGAGGAAACTCATCCGAAGCCACTTTCAGCACCAGCACTCTGAAGAATCTCTTAATGTGTGGAAGCTCTTATCAAGACCACAGCAACTGTATCACTTTCTAGTTCTTGTATCAGAGCATGCAGTGGGTGATTTCATTGTGATGAGTGGAGGAAATCTGTAGCCCAATTACACTGATGTAATTTTATCATTTTGCTTTCAAGGATGATCAGACTGCGATAGGATAGTCTGGCAGTAATATCTCTGAACACTCATTATTCCCAGAAGCTGCTACCACCCTGTATTCCTGCTTGTTCTTGATTAGATTTATTCACAAAATGAAAGATTTACTCAGTCCTGCACAAAGATTACTGCTCAAGCCATCACTGTTTATTATGTTACAATCTCAAATGGTTTTTGATTATCATAAGAAGCTATGTATTTGCCTCGGTACATATTTTATTGCCAGTTTCACTATTTCTTTCAGAGACAACAACATTTGAACAGTTAATGTGAGCACAAGTTTAACTTGTATCAGCTGTTTGCCGTAATTTCCTCTACTCGCTCTGATCATTATATCGCTTCAGGGAGCAAACAGTGACATGCAGTACAACAGCTGTGCCACTGTGATGTCTCGAATCCTCAGCAGGAACAGAACTGGGAGTAAGATTATTGATGGCACTTGGCATGTGGTGCTACAGGGCTGTGGCCTCGGAGGTTCCTAATTTGGTGGCTGGAGGAATAGCACAGGGAAAAGTAGACCATCTGGCAACAGAGTTACCTGAGCAAGGTCAGTCTGTGTGGAGATTTCCATTAATCAGCCTTTGTTATGTTTGTGGAGAGCTGCTCAAATTGTATGAGGTAGGAGGAGAACAAAGAGGCTATTGTCCTCCAAACGATAAGAAGCCACATGATCAGAAGACATGTCCGACTCTTCACTTGGCATTTGGATGCTTCAGCACCTGTTAGTGCAGTGGCATATTTGCAATTTGTCTGTTTAATACCTCCCAGTGGTATGTGGTAACTACTTACAACATTGTATTTATTTTATGCCAATCAGCATTTCTGATGCCTCATGGCTGAACAAAGCAGAAGTGCCTGCCCTGTCCAGATATTTAGCCACGTTCAAAACATGTCTTGGACCATTTTGGTCCAAAGTGAGATATCTCAACAACAATTAGATAGAAAGTCATTATAGAAATCCATGGTTCCCACAATATTGACTTTTCTCATTGTTACAAATTGCATTATCTCAAAATGCATTAGATGTGTTGCCATGGAATTTGGTGCAAAAAATGCATGGTCCTGGCATCTAGCTCCATTATAAAATCAGCTTGGCAAAGCTAGGATAAGCAACCTGGCAAAGAAGGTAAATGCCCTAAGGCCTCAGATTGCCCAAAACTACCACCAAGTTTGTTCCTACTTATCGGGGAATATACCCGCCATATTGTATAATACAATTTTGTCAAACCAAAACCTTAGGTCTGTGCAGGTGCTGTATGTAGGGTGGTGGATAGGAACCTGTGAATTAGTAAATACATCTAGAACTAAATGCATTATATCTTTCTGAAGTTGGGTGCAAAGGCAGCCTGATTTTGTTTCAAAATTAAAACCAAAACTAAGATAACTAACGTGGTAAACACAACTTCTAATGGTGATGATAACCAATGATGGCTCTCTTACAAATCTGGTAACATTCTGCACAAAAAATGTTGGCATACTCACACCAGCATTTAGATCAAAACACTACCTACCTTAGTGCAGCTGCACAAAGCTGGCAGCATAGCTTGAGTAACTGTATAAAATGCAAATTAGTGTATAATCCCATAATTAAGAATGTTGGAGATTGTTTAAGCAACATGCAAAGATGCACCGATGCAAATTTATTTCTCAATCTTCCTATTAAGGTCTTTCCAGAGGCTCTATTATACAATGTGCCATTAAAATAGACTTAAAAGGATAATCACAAAGTGCTTCGTATGAACAATCAATGGAGACATACCCAAAACACACTGTTAATATGAAAAGCAGCAGATTTATGTGTCCAGTGTAAGTCACATTACACCTTTTACACAGCCGTGGCTGTGGCACACACAGATATCAGAAGGCTGTCGCAGAAAGCAGGAAAATGAAAAAGACGAAGATGACGAGTGTTACGTGTAAAGTGACCATTTGATAGTATACATTTTTAGATGTATGTAATTAATTTTGTGTAATTCCCAATTTCCAATTTTATTCAATTCCCCTAGCAAAATGTTAGCGCTCTTTTTATGTGGGATTCCACAGTTCCCTAAGTGACACTTGATTCCCAATCCCAAAAGCAATTATATCAGCCAGTTCATTTTTTTCAACATAACTCACGTTTACCAACTGTGAAGAAAAATAAACACAAAAGTATATTTAAGAAAAATACCTTTCGATATAAAGTTGCCAGTAGAGCGTTTCATGTCACAATACTTGACATATCACCTGCTCTTGTGTTACATGGCTGCTCAAGGGCATGCCACGTGTACACGCACTTAAGTGACGCTATTAAAGGACGCAGCTTTGGCCAAGCGAAGGTAATTTGCATGTGGATGAGGCTGCTGTGGCACAGTGAGAATGATTCATCAGCCTGACGACCTTGAAGAGAGTCACCTATAGCTGTTTGGAGCTGAGGTCTGCAGAGAATCAGGCCAAATGGAAGTCTGCTGCTGTGCTGGGAAAATAAAAGAGAACAACTTCAAGGTTGTAAGGTTTTGGAAGTTTGGGGCACTGGGGGGTGATGTGACTAAAAGTTTTGCATTTATGTGGCTTTGATTTTAACTGAATGGATTTATTTCTGGGGGGGATATTGGATCTGAGGGGCTCTTCTAAAGAACCAACATTTCTGTCTTTTTTTTCTTGGGTAAGTGGTTTGTAAGACTGGACATGGAATGATGTAGTATCTGCACAGGATATAAATAGTCTATTACAGTTTTGGAAGTGAATGTAAGGTATTGATGTAAAAGGTAGAAATTCATATTTTGCAAGAGCATAGTGCAGAAGGAAATACATATGATCACAACCTAGGTTAATTGTGTTATTCTACTGTTAGTGTTTGCAGGGAATACTGTCCTTCTGTTTAAAGAAAATGTCGTAAGCAGTTTATTACTATCAATAGTTATATTTATTGTTAAATGAAGTCTGCAGTGGGGGGAAAAGGGGAAATCAGGTTGCTCCTATAGGTCATGTTCGAGGGTAAGTGGACCTATATGGCCATTTAAGTTGAAGGAATTTTTGCATGGTTATAAATGACAAAAATAGTTGAACATGTGGTCCTGTGTGGACTTTAACATTCTGTTCTTTTTTCTTTTTACTGTATCCTGATCCATTTAAATGCGATTAAAACCATCTTTTTTAACAGATCATGATTCCAACATTTTGCCATTGATTCTGTCTGTGTCTCCGTAGCATTGCGACCAGTGGACAGCATTCTGTGTCTGGGCATCTCACCGAACACCACCCAGCTCTGCCATATTAGCTGTCCTGTAGAGTGTGAGGTGTCATCATGGAGTGCCTGGGGTCCCTGCACCTATGAGAACTGTCAAGATCAAGCAGCCAAGAAAGGTAAGGCCTCACTTAAAGAATTACTTTGGATGATAAATACATTGGGCGTCTCAGACGTCAGATTTCTGACGCAAGCAGGAGTGCGATTTCATACATGCTGCTATTGGCTGTTCATTACAAAGAGACTGCTGACTGAGGGTTGTGACCAAACAGTTCAGTATAGAGAAAAATGGCCAGAAAGCTTCTACTCCATATTATTAGTTAATAGGGTGCAGAGTTTTTCCCATACACTCTCTTCTCATTGGCAACAAATGAAAACGATGCTGCTACTAAAAAAAAAAGAATAAACTAAAAAACAAAATAAGTAGAGTGGGAGCAAAGCATCATCCTCTCCTATTCATATTTGTCGGCTCTTGTGGCAGGTTCTGCTACTCCATCAGCGGGGTGGGCACGAATGCTGCTTCAGCCCTTAATTATCCCTGGAACAGCGGCGTCCGCCATGACTAATGCATGTTGACTCTGCCTTAATGAAGCGCCTCAAATGAAAGGGATGGTTGGAAACTCTTCTCCATGTATCTTAATGATGGATCCGCTCCCACTCCCTCTTGTGCTCACTAAGCCACTTATGCTCTCACTGTCGTCTACTCTGTGTTGTGTAAAGCGAACATGAACACACACACACATCCTCAAGTCTGTGCATCCTGGCTCTCATTATACAGAGAGATATGGACTCAAAATGTTTCCTCCTGGCTTTAAATCTTTTGATCATCCGGCACTGAACGTGGGAATCAGTTGGCTGTGATTAGAGTCACTACTGTTTTCAGAGGAAAGCAGATCTTTCCAGGATTTGACCAGCATCCAGTGATCAGTGTTATTAACAGTTGGGGCTGAAGCATCTAATTAGGATGGCCCTAATCAACGTGGTCAAGACAAGTAGCAGGATTTAAATTGCATTATTTATTTATTTATTATCAATTCAACTCGAAGCTTGTGTGTTTATATGGGATACATTTATATTAAATATAATCACACGTCAACAACTTATATTTGTTTCTAAAAATGTTATACAATGATACAGCTGGATGTGATGTATTCCTACTACTCTGGACACTACATGTGGTCTATTGACATTACTCAATAATCGACGAGCAAAATCATGAGCCTCTGTGGAAAGTTGGACTACTTAAAATGTTTGATGAATGTTTGATGATTGTCCAAAAATGATACAGTTGACAGCTTTACACTGAAGCTGGTCAAGCTACTGTCACCACAGACTGAAAGGATGAGCTGCCTCACTGGTGCAAACTCATGAGGGTCCTGGCATGTCCAACTCCTGTTGAGGTCCAGGTATACAGGGTACAAATCCATATGTGCTCTACCATTGCCACATAGGAGCAAGACAACCCACATTTACAAAATGACATTACTTTTTGTCTCCTTGTGTTCTCTTCTTCTGTTTCTATATGTCTTCATGCCACTTTGCCATGTTCTGCCATTTTGCGGTTCTATGACTCTCTGTAGTTGTTTACATGTCTTTGTGGTCTTTTTGTTTGTTTATGGACTCACCTTAATGCTACTTTGTGGTCTTATCCCATCTCTTTATGCTCATTTCCATCTCTTTGAGCTCATATTGTATCTCTTTGTAGAAGTTGTGAATGTCTTTGTGGTGGTAGGATTGACTTTCCGAGACATATTAACAGTCATTTCATGTAGAGGCTTTGGCCTGTGCCCTGTTGGCCTATTTAGTAATCCATCCACCACTGGGATTCTTGTCTCCCCTATATCATCACAAGTAAGCTAAAGCACATTTGTAAAATGAGCAGAGTAAGAACACATTGGATTTGCATTTTGACAGAACTTGGCTAGATGTGGACGTATCATAAATGTTTCATAAGTCCTCTTGGAAAGTGCAGAGTTATCCTGAAAAGGTCAACTAAATATGTGCTGTGTAACTTAAAACATGTGGGATGTGATGAAAGGTGCTATATGTAAGTTTTGTGCTGCACATATTCAAGAGTTTAATTCATTAGATTGTTTTATTCTTTATTTATTGAGTCTGTCCTCTCTTTCTCTATGGGTTGCTGGTTTGGCAGTCCTAACCTTACAGGTACAAAATGGGAAAAAAAAATTTAAAGCTTTGCTTAAGATTACTGGTGGTATCCTTTACTCTACTCTACTCACTACCAAGAGGTTTTTATACCCTCTGGACAGGGTTCACAATAGGAGAGGTGTTGGGCAGCCACCCAGGCCAAGCTAGCTGGTTAGCATGCTATACATGCTATACATGCTATACATCTATACATTTATACATCTCTTAGTAAGAAATGGAATAAAGCTTTCTGAACATGGTAAGTGAATAGCTGGTAATACTGGCTATGTAGCTATGTAATGGTGGCTAGTGATATTGAAGGTTTACAAATCGGGCTTAAAGGTACTGCATACTATCTGGAAGCTTTTGGTCATTCAAATACAGCTGGCAAATGTCTAACCTGGCTGTATATGTTTAGTAATGTGACCAATAATAGATTTAATATTTTTTTTACAGAAAGAGTCACTCTTCTTTTTTTCTTTCGGAAAGAGAAATGCAGAAAAGACAAACAACCGTTCATGCTAAACTAAAACAGGTGGCTCCTAAGGCCCTTTACATTTAAGCACCTAAATCACACGCCATTTTAACCATATTACTGAAGATAAACAGAATGATCAAACATTATTTTACATCTGAGGTAAGATCAACCAATAACAACGAGTGACAACACAGATTGCAACATTACACATAACTATATTGCTTATGCCTCATTGCAGGTTAGCACCCGAGATCGAGACACTAAACTTTAGCAGTAAAATGAGAACATGTTCCAAACAGATGATTATAGTCTGCACCAGTGTGGACCTAAACAATTTACATGATTAAAAAGTGGAACAGCTGTTGGCTTGCCACAGCCTCTGTCTCAGTGGATTCCATTACTGTAGAGTAGATTATTCTAACCAGGCCCAGCATTTTGATGCTGGGCCTGGGGTAGTGTCTCCTCTGACCACTGGCACATCTGCTTGCTCTAATGCAGGGCTCACAACTCCAAGAAATATTAAAACTTTCTCACAGTCATGTTATCCTTGAATTAATACAAATAAATCAAATAATCTCCGTCTCTATAGAATGGACACCAGGCCCAAATGCAGCAAAAGTGATGCGTAAAAAACATTTGTTGGGACATAGCCCCATTCAGGGAGAGTCGTTGAGGTCTCATGCAAGTCTTTGACCTGGTGTTATTATCTACATAAAAATCGAGCAGGCACAACTAAACAGATTAGATGATCTTCCACAGCTCATCAGCCTTTTCCAAGTAGCCATTCATTCAGACGTTGATGGACGGGTGTTGTGGGATATGAGGAATACTTTCTCAAGCCACTGTAATCCTAGGAGTGGCCTAAATGTTTGGTAGTTATCAACATTGCACATTGATGATGAATTCAAGGAAATGTCTTAGGTTGCACAGGTTCATCCTCCGCTCTGTTTGATGGTACTAACCCTCCTAATGCTACTCAACAATTGAGTAGCATTTACATTTTACTGCTATTACTAACATTGATATATGTAAAGTGAAAACAATTTCTTAGATGCTAGTAAATCAGCTGACTCTGATAAATTCTAACTTTACTTTGTGGAATTCGGGGAAACCAACCATTGATTCAAAATAAATAGTAGACACACCTTTCATGTTATAGTTTTGCTAACTCGTGAAGTTAATGTTCATTAGTCGTACTTGAAAGGATGTCAGGGCAACACTTCGGGTGGTGAAATGGTCAAAATTAATATAGAATTTGGATGCAGTTAATGATCTAAGATAAAACTAGACTGGAGATTTGAAGAGTATACCCTTTCAAAATTGTGAGTTTAGGTTTTTACCTCTACCTTTAAACTTAACCCTCACTATCACATTTCCTTGAGAATCATTGAACATCCTTACTATCCTGCGCTGATGTCATGTAATAGAGAATCACATGTGATTGTTTTCATGTATGTGTCTTGAGTCAAAATGAAGCATCAAGCCTTGACAGCAGCTGCATGTGCTACACTGTTATCTTGCACCCATGCCATTCATAATACACCCTGCTGATGGCAAGTGAGTGAAGCCTGATAGAATTGAATTCCCTGCACCCCAAGACTCATCTTCCTTCATACAAACCCTCCCCCCCCTCTTAGATGAAACATCTATCAATGGGTCTAGACACATCGCGGTACATGTTCTGCTGAGCTGCCTGATTAAATAAAGGTTTTTCGAGGGGAGAAAGAGGACAAAAAGAATTAGAAAAGGGGAGATTCTGCCGCCTCCACCTGAGTCCTGCAGGCACACCACGGCTCCTCGGCCTTATCGGGCATGTGCAGGAGTGTGGATTATGGTCTGAGTGACCTTGGCTGGGCTGAAGTTAACACCCTCCCCCCTTCTCAGGACCTGGGTCATGGGATCCGATGCCCTTGAGCAGAGGGAATGACACACACGAGAACAAACCCCAGCTGATTTAATGGATTCCTGCATGCATTACTCACTTTGGATAAAAGCTGAGAGTCGAAGAAAAAAAAAGTCATTATGTGAAGTTCTTAGAATTTCTGTCAACTTTAGACTTAATGGACTGTCACGTCAAATACAATATCACAATTATCATCATCAAGGCACACTGTGACCATGGAGTGAAGTTAATCTACTTACTGTTTCATGTTAGACACATTCAGATTGCATCAGGTTTTCGCTCTGCAGATCACAGAGGGGGTGCTGTGGTTGATTAGCGTGGGCATGTTTGTGTTCATTTACTTCATTAGGTTCCTTTTGTTCTCCGACAGGCTTCAAACTGAGGAAGAGGAAGATTGTCAATGAGCTAATGGTCGGGATGGGGAACTGCCCCCACCTGGTGGAGGCAATACCGTGTGAAGACCCCAGCTGCTACGACTGGCTGGTGATTAAACTGGAGGAGTGCATCCCTGATAATGAGAAGGAGTGTGGACCAGGAACCCAGATCCCTCAAGTGCAGTGTATCAACAGTGATGGTGAGTAGACAAATGATACATGACACAAAACACCTATTCAGGTCTTGGAATAGCTTGTGTCTAATCAGCCGCCACCTTTTTCCATGGATCTCCACTATGGCTTTATAGCGGTGGCATTAAGGGTTTACAAAGTTTCACACTTTTTTAACTTTTTGGATGTTATGAGTGCACCATCCAGGTCCCATTGTGCAAGGTATTTTGCAATATACTGTATAGCTGCCATAGATCTTTTGCAACTCAAAAAGCTGAGTATGTATGGAAGAACACAAAATGCTCCAATTCAGGGGCTGCATCCTTCAGAGGCTGCATTTGAAAACTGATTGGGTCAAAGTAGCAAAGGATACAATGGGTAGATCTCTCTTGGGCCATTGATTACGCACTGTTGACAAAGCTATCTCGCTATGCAGGCGGTGTGGCTACAGTAAGTGCAACAGCTGAAAGTTGCAACGGTAAGGGCGGTACAAGCTGGTGATGCAAGTAGGAAATCCTTTGTACATGTGACGGTCTCATTTCAGCAGTCTACTCGGTCAACAAGCCATCAATCAATCAAATTGTATAGCCCGTTTCACAAATCACAGTTTGTCTCATAGGGCTTAACAAGGTGTGACATCCTCTGTCCTTAACCCTCATCAAGAGTAAGGAAAAACTACAAAAAAAAAACCTATTAACAGGGAAAAAAACATAGAAACCTCAGAGAGAGCCACATGTGAGTTATCCCTCTCCCAAATAGCAATATTAACAAGGGCCACGTTTTCATAGCCCTCCGAAAGATAAAGCCCCTAAATCTCTATGCAGCGTACAATGCTAATCTTTCTTAACACTGGGGTTTTCTAAGTTGTCATATATATCTATAAGTTGTAATCGAGTGACATAAGTATGGAACTTACTGTAGCATACACATCACCCTTCCTGTTTCTGTGCACATTCAGGGCGTTAAACCCTACCACAATAATCTGTTCATGAAATATACTGTATGCCTGAGGGTGAAAACTTTCAAGTGTTTTACAGTCAAATGCAGGTGCTTGGAACTGCAAATGTACCAGCCCTGATAAAGTGACTCTTTTAAACCCTTGAGCCAATTAGCAGATAACTGGACGGGATCTGTTACGCTGGGAGGTTGTGTTCAATGTGCTGTGTGAGTTTACTCAGCTCTGAATGCTGCAAAGTTGCTCGGCCTCCCTTTGAACCATCATACTGTGGGCCCTGTAGCCTTGGCTCATTGCCCATCATTGTAATTGCTGTAGTTGTGGGGAGACATCGCTCTGTTGTTTCTGCTTTTCTAAGCAATTTCATTGTGTTCCTCTGTGTAGCTGCTTTCGTCTGGGCTCCTGTGAGAGAATGCGAGGCTCCAGGAAAGCAGTGTTGGCACGTTTGTTAATTTTCTCAGCTATTTTGAGAATTAGTTTTTGTCCTGAGATGAAAGACGAGTTTCAGTCACATTTATTGAATCTCAATCTTTTTATTTTTGGTAAAGTTTTACTCTCCTCTTAGTCAAAGAAAACATTTTAATCACCTCTGTTTTCCTCAGTGATAACGTTTAATTTTGTTAGTCCTATTTATTGTTTAAAGACAATAACTCCTCTTCTTCATGGACACACACACACACACACACACACACACACACACACACACACACACACACACACACACACACACACTCAAAGTTACCTGAGTGTGCAGAGTTAGACAGTCTTTTACATTTTCATTTTTTTCAACAACGAGACTAATGAAATCAGGAGCTTTTTCTGGAGAAAGGTAGTTCAATATACATTATACCTGACTTAACACATCATATATTAGGAAAAACGAAAAAGATAATCGAGTGCTATAAACTATATACACCGTGTGCTTTTGTGTGACTTCTTTTTTCACATCTGTAAAAAGTTGTTGGGACAGTAAACAAAACACAGTGAGCTCTTTCTACTCTGCATTGTACATCATGTGCCACTGGGTCCAATTAAAAGTTGAATCTGTTGGACTTTAGTACTGAAGTGAAGCTCCAACTTTCAGAGGTTCTGCTGAGAGCAGTGGAAGGAATAATAATGCATGTTGCTGGAAAAGACCTTAATACATGTTCTGTGTCTTCTGGGAAGGTGGGAACAGAAAACTACTGGGATTCTTTGAAACATTTTTCTGTTTCATTTCTGTTCATTCTTGACAAATTAAGTGTAGGCAACCTAAATCAAAGGGAAGCTGAATGTCACTCACACATATTCCCTGGGAGAGCCTGTGGGGAAGTAAACATTTTTTATAGAAAACTGCAGGTTGCAAAATGTCTTGAGATATATATTTTTTCTAATCTTTCCTTCAGTGGTATGATGTAATATTAAGGTGATGTTGTGACAAGAGATGAATTGCGAGACATATTTATTTTTAGCTATTTGTAGTTGGCGTATTATTTTTTTGCAATGAAGGAACAACCACAAAACAACAAAACAAAACCAGTAGACAATGGCCTGAGAATGTCAATGGTAAAAATGTTATGGGGGAGGGGATATGGCTAGTGCGGGTAGATTCCTGAACCATAACACAGTCGCTGCTAATGAGGGCTCTGGGGAGTGAAAGAGAGATGGGGCTTGTTCATCAGTTTCCATATTATACTTATCATCAAGGTTCACAGGCTGCAGTGTACGATGCTACCACTGTGGCACTGATTACTAATCCTCCCCGCCACCAGCAGTAAGAGAGCTGTTGTTGGCTGTCGTTCTTTTAAGGTGTGTCATTGAACAGAATAATGTGGTATACCAGTGTGGTGATGTTCTACAAAACATAAAGATTCAGACTGGTTGCAACTTTACCTGTAATGAAAATGAGGAGGGGTGATGGAGAAGGCACGGTGACGCAGAGCAGTGCAACTTGTTTGTGTTTGCTCCTCAAACTCTCTTAGCAGCTGTGCTACATGTGAGGGAAACACCCTTTTTTTACCAGACGCTGGTACAACCTCCACTGCTGCTCGCTGTGATTAACTCCTCAGCTGACAGTGCTGCCAGAAGCCACGCAGGGGAGTCTGTCTGTGACGTGGAAGGGTTTTATGACTGAACTGCGACGACAATGCACACATTTTGTTTTTTGGGTGGAAAAGATGACTAACAAATATAGCATGAAAATCTAAGTGTTAAAGGTAAAAGAAGAGAGTATTTGTAGGCTGTTTTGACTGAGGGCAAATAAGCTGAAAGGTACTGTAACGGTGAATATTTCTCATAATTGTGCTAAGGTAGGTTGGAGAAAAAACATAAATTGTGTCATTAATCAAATTTAGTGGCAACTCAAAGAGAGAGAGAGAGAGAGAGAGAGAGAGAGAGAGAGAGAGAGAGAGAGAGAGAGATTGTTTGTCTGTGCTGACATCCTGACATTCTACTCTGAATCTGAATTCCTTCAGTCTGTTGCTAGTCACAGTGTGAATAATGACTGTGAATAAAGATGGTCTTCCTGCACTGTACAAGGGAAGGCAAGCTATTCCTGATAAAGCAATGCTGCATTGCACTGGTGACATTTTTAAAGCCAGTCTTTTTAGAGGTGATTGTGGATTTTGTTTAAATGTTGCACCAACACAGGCGCTTGACCAAGTGATTTTATAGCATGAACTAACTAATTACCCCAAACATACATCATCCAATTTAAAATTACCTAAAATGACGCAAACCAACTTTCAAGAAAAAAAAAATTGTCAATTCTTTCCTTTGATAAGCAAACACAATAACACCTGTTCACTGATGGCTACCATCTTCTATCCTATTTTTTTGGTTATTGTTTTTTTTTATTCATGCAAACAAGTGGGAGCAGCGGGACAGAGCGATCACGTTTCTTTGTGGACACATCCTATGTCCTATCTTCATATGGGTTACATTCCTACAGAAGACACATCCTATACAGTATTGCTAATGCTTTTAACATCCCTCACATATTCATTGATCTTTTGCCTATTCCACTCTATCACTAAGTAGGGAAGTTCTTTGACTCCAAGTATTTCTCAAGGTGACCTCATCTTCATCGTTCTTTCTTCCTCTCCTTCGATCTTCTGAGAGCCACTCAGCCGAAGAGATGTGCATGGGTTTCCTTTCATGGCACCCTGTTGAATCAGACTTATTGGTAAATTAGATTAGCGCAGCCTGCTCCACAAAGTCAGCATGGATTTAGTCTTCCTTTCTTCCCCATTACCTCTGACTGCATGAGAGGCAATCTCCTCCATATGTGGCAGGGTTGAATGGAGGAGATGTCAGCTTCCATCGGGTACATTTCCATCAACACAGTTTCAGACAGAGGTTTGACTTGCCTGATGTGTGTAACATTAAAAAGAAAATTCCTCGCTTTGATCGCTTCAATTGCTTGCTGAGCTCAGGGCCAACTGGTATCGCTTGAGCTTCTCAGATGTTTGAGCTTCGCAGAATGATTTTAAACAGCATGAAATAAGGGGCTTTCTCGGAACCACTTCCTTCCTGCTTCCTCTACAAGGCCTCTTTTGACTTAACTTTGACATTTCCCCAAAAATGATGTTCCTGTTCCTGGCATGTGTCTGAGTTTCTCCTGTCGTACTGCAGCTACTGTAATGGTAGCTCATTGGAAACCCTTACCTTCAGACTAAATTTTTTATTTTTGCGGCCAGATTTTCGATGATCATGAGATGTGCACTGCACTCCTACCCACCGACATACCTGACACCATTTCCCTTTTCATTTGAATGGGAAAAGATATGACAAAGATAGCCACACTTTTTCACATTCACAGTGTTTTTAATCACCAAGCACGAGAGTCAACTCATGTGGTGCTCCACTAACAAAAGACACCATGGAAGCCATCACTTGATGCCGGACACTTGAATGATTTTCTCCAGTATCTATCACATGGGTGTCTTCTATTACCCCTGTCAGGGCTCCATATGTCCCCCATCACCAACGCTGCCCCTCTCCCCCAGCCATGTGGCATCCCTCAGGGTTTTCTCCTGACTGGCTTTTTATTGATCTCTTGTTGTCCCCCTGATGAAAATGGGTCTGTGTTTTCCCCGGGGTCCCTGGCGTGTCATTCGACTTACCAGTTGCCATTCTTCCTCTCCTTTACAATGAGATTTTCAGATATGGTCTTTCAGCGACAGCATGGGCTGGGATGGAATGGCATGGAACGGATAGATGGGGGTGGATGGAGAGTGAAGACAGCCTGCAGATCTTGATCAATATGGAACACATCAGCAGCTTAACAGCTCCACCCCTCTAAAAGCAAGTCCTTGAGAAGACCTTAAATAGAAACCAGTATGAATACTCACGTGACAGCTATTTGGGACTATTTGTATTTTATTTGTAAAATGATTCTACAACTCTCTGCGTATTTAGTTTGTCTCTGCAAATCAAAAACGTTCACAGTCATTGAACACTTAAAGAGATGACTAATTATGATGTTGTATATTGAAACAGAAAGAGAATTGTATTCAGAGGGCTATGAGGTGGGGCAGGAAAATGGCAGGAAAAGGACAAACTGTTGGACCAGACATTCAGCATTGTTTTTACATTTCTCCTTGTTGGTATGGGCCTGCAACACATTAGATCATGACATTTTTAGAGATGCATGCATTTACATATTTAAACATGCATTTACTACACTAAAAGCTCACTTATTGGACTTACTGAACTATCCCAGTGGCATATGCTAAAGTATTAATGTCCAGTTAAGCACTATTATGGATCAAACATATGAAAATGTTTCCAAGGGGTTGAAATGATATTAGTATCGCAATGATTGAAAAAAAAATTGCAACACATATCGGACAATATGAGGATTGCTTTTAGCTTTTCTACCTTCAAACATGCAGATTATGAGTATATATCTATTTTCAGGTGCTAATAAATAGAATACAAGGATTTATGTATAGTATTATTTCACTATCACAACAATCTCTGCTCAGACCTATTTATTAGGAAATTATCACATTTCTCCTCAGTGTAGCTGTAAGCTGTATTTTGGTTATCATGTAAAAAGACGTTCATGTTTTGTTTTGGTTTAACCTATCTTTGGTGGGTGCAATAAGGAGCTCTCTGATGATTTTTCTGCTTGCTTTGCTTTTGGCTCAACTGCAAAATAGAACATGTGGTCAGTGTTGTACAGGTGAGGTTGAGACATCACTGAAATAAGGAAAAAGGAATTCAGTGAGATAATTCCAAATATCAGTGAGCTAAATACTTCCAGGAGAAGGAGGCAAATCCGCAGGACAGATATAATTCTCAATGTGTAGCAACATGCCACAACCTGAGGGAGCACACACATGCATATGTACTTGGGTAGACTGTATTGTGATGCTTTGTCAACATTTGTTATACATTGTTCTAACTTTGATGCTAATGATGAACCTTTGAATTTGACTTCAGTATTCTATATTTAACCCCCCACCCCTACTGTGAAAGAAAGAAAGAAAGAAAGAAAGAAGCACAAAAACGTCCTTCATTAAATCTTCAGCCTTTTTGTGGACTGAATTGGAACATGAAGCACATTTAACCTTGATTTGTCTTTTGTTTTATATACATTTTTATTAAAAACATGTCATTTTTGTTGCATCATGCAGGTAAATATGTGGAAAGACAGCTCTGCCGTGATGCCATCCTGCCCATGCCCGTTGTCTGCGAGGTGCCTTGCCCAAAGGACTGTGTCCTGAGTCCCTGGACCCCCTGGTCTCTCTGCTCCCATACCTGCTCTGGAAAAAACACGGAGGGAAAGCAGACCAGAGCTCGCTCCATCCTCGCCTATAACGCCGGAGAAGGTAGGAAGTCTCTGAAGCAGGAGAATAAAGCTGCATCCGGGACATTGTTGGTTGGGTCCGACAGATACATGGTTGGACCTCACATGGAACTTTAAATTACTTAGAAATCAGTCAGTCAGTCAGTACCACTTAATACAAGCTAAGATAACAATGCTGACCCTGACAGAGCATATCCATTAATATCAGTGTCTGCCTTCACAAACCAACCATAATTCCACATTGGTGCGAGTATTGCAAGTTTCCCTCTTTGTGCTGCGTATCCTCCTCGCCTCTTCTCCTTATTTAAGTAAAATGTCAAAGTTTGTTGTTTTGTGTTCCTCTGCAGCGACTGCAAAGGTTGTGGCGTGGGTTACTGTGATGCAGGGTAAGAAGTGAGTGGAGGGATAAGCCCACAGAACTGTCACACGACTGAAGCACAATGTTTTTATCACAATGTCAAACTGTGTAGTACAAAGTCTTCTCGCCTCTTAAAAAAGGATTTTGCATTTTAATTCTGTTCAAGGTCCTTCCCTGCTGTCGTTGGTGCGACCAATCTTCGGTACATATGTTTTTGATGTTCTTAGGTGGCAGCAAGAGATGTTTTGCTGATGTAGTGTGTAGACTTCATGTTTAACGTAAGGGAAATAGAAAAGTAGCTACCTTGATGTCATCTCTTCCTGCCAATGTGCTGGCCCAGCAAAATCCCTGTGCTTTTAGAATAGAAGAAAAAATAGAATCAATAATAGATTAAATAGAATGAAAAACAGAATAGATACAAAAAAGTTATTGTTCGTGAGTAGTAACAGTAGTATTGAGTATTCCTTCGCATTATTTATTTCAAATCCCAAGGTAAGGGGTGGATATTTAAATGGTGCTGGAATGATGCTGAAGCAACTGTTAAAGCCCAGCCCCCCCAAGCTGTCAATCACACTGTGAGTGACCCATTCTCACCAAACCTCGTTATGTGGAAAAATGAGAGGCTGCACAGATGGTTCAAGCATCTGGCTTGGCAGCAGATCGTAATTTTATGTTTTACGCCCCTTTTATCATTTTAACAGCTTATGACGTCTGACTTCTGGAGCACATTGCGTGGCATGCTGTCTTTTACATATTTGCAATAAAGTAGCATCCACACTGGAGCGAGGGAACATGGATCACACATGATACTGTGTGCTGTGGGCCATGCCTTGTCTAGCTGCTTTCTCAGCATTCAGAAAGCAGATATTGCTGGAGAGTTAGATGGATGGCAAGGGCCAGAGCAGTGAGCCAAACATGTTGATGTGGAATGTGATGAATTAAGTGTCAAGTAACATAGACATCTCCTAGTTGTCAGCTTTGCCGAGCTGAGAAAGGTTTGGAAAGAGCCTCAGTATTCTGTAAGGGTCACACAGCAGAGTAGAGAGTAGCAGAGTAAAAGGCAACTCTTGCCCTTACAGAGGTTTAAAAATATCTCCAGTCTGTGGTTGGCTGCCTTAAAGCTGCTCTTCAGTCCATCATCATCACAGTACGAAAAGGTCAAAGTCACAGTCTGAACTTTTATCAATGCAGACCAGGAATGGTCATGTTTTTTGTATGCACACCTGTGCTATAATGTGGTTTTTACAAAACCTTTGAAAAAGATCTTAGTTTAAAAGTGTCCATCACTTGTGATGCCCTGTTACACATTAGCTTAGTGGCTGAGAAATTAAACTGTGAATCTATCTTTTCATGAAAAAATTATTAATCCAGGACTAAACCACTAATTTGGAAATTAAAATGAGGGTCAGCAATACAGTGACTGCTCACGTTGATTATTTCCTCATTCGTGATCATCTACTGTAGATATTCTGTAAATTACTGCACTGCCATGGCTCTTTCTGAAACATTCTCATGTCTGTATATTTGGCATAGAGCTGAGAAAATGGGACAATTAGCTTAGTTTCAGCTAAAGAACTGGAACTAAGTTAAACCAGCAAACCTGAAACTGATGAACAACTATTTACACTTCACTAATGAAGCATCTAATTGAAACAGGATTCTCTGCACACCCTCCAGCAAATGGCAGCTGACATAGGTGCAGATGTACAATCCTCATTGGATAATTGGTTCAACTGGGTTTCAAATCTATTGGACAATGAATCCAAGGACGGGAGTTGCCATGGTCTGTTTACCAGTGTCAATTATAGCTCACCTATAAGAGGACACATTAAGCTGTTAAGTTATGCCAGAAGGCTGACATAATGTGAGAACCAAAACAGACCAGGACACACTTGTCTTAAAGTCACAAGTATAAAAGTACAAAAGTCCACAAGTCAGAGGAAACATGAGTAATGTGTTTCTTATTTTGTACCAAAGGGCTTTAGAGTGTGAATGCAATAATCCTCTCTGCAGAGTGGTGAGCTCATGATGTCACCACCTCCAGGAGAGGGTGAGAGTTTTATTTTATTTCCCAGAACCTAAATGATGTTGTAGAGCCGAGGTTAGCCTCAGCATTATGGCAGGCAATAGCATACTTTATATTTTGTATACATATTACAGTTTTAAATTCATATCTTTAAAGATCACACGCCTGATTGCTCAAAATCCTCCATCAGTTTAAGATATTGTGTGTGGTTAAACTGGTTTAAAAGTATATATATTTTTAAGTATATAAAAATATGGCTAAAATTGGATAAAGAGTACATTTTAACCACTTTTATCAGACAACCACAACACTGACACATGTGCAAAGGGGATATGACGCCATAAACAGGAAACCAAATGAAACGTACCATTAGCTTGATTAAAAAAACACATATCAATAGGTTTGAAATCCAATATTGATAATGTAACTACACAACTCAATATATGTGTATAACATAGGTTTAGTTGTTTCTGGACATCTTAATGCAGAAAGGTTACATATTCTACAAATATTGTAAGTATTTTATCAAAATGATATGACACTTTTTCATCCTTAAAAAAACAATGTCAGCAATTTGTTTTACATGAGTGTTATCGTGTTTTGCATTTAGTCTCCATAGTCTTCAGTGAACCATTAGCTGCATAGTCACATGGACACACTCGCACTAACACAAATATCAGTGCGGTGTGTACAGGTGATGGTATGAGATAACTCAGGTCAAGACAAACATTACAAATGACAAGACAGTGTTGAGTTAATCACTTTGTTAAGCACTCAGCCAATAATATCTGAAGACAGTGATGAGGTAAAGTCGACTGCTGCAGAACCCTTTCTTGTGACCTGGACAAATTTCACCCATTTGAGCTGCTCATTTTTCAAAAACCTGTTGGGTTTAATTGGTAGCACTTAAATATTTATCAGTTAACTGTTTAATTAGCCTGTGCAGCAATAATGGTGTGTCTTTCCATGTGTTAATGAGCTCCGCACCTGATAGATGACTGCACATGATGATGAAATCCACTGATATCGCTTATAAATTACAGTCTAGGATATCACCTCTGAGCTGTTACACAGAGGTCAGACGTTTCCTCTATAAGAGCTGCTTTCTCATGTCCAATTCAATGCTCCATCTCTGGCTGGAAGATGTCATTCAATGCCTTCTGAGGCGCTAATGGCTGACCTTCTCTTAGGGGGGTTGTCTTCTCCCCAAGGTGATGGCGGCTGCTGATGACAAGGTTTCGTGATGAAGTGAGTCACATGGTGTGCAAACCCCACCTGGGTCCACATCCAGGCCCCTGGCTCTGTATAGACACTCTGCCCCCTGGGTCATCTCATCTCTGTCAATCCTCGTGGCTGGCCCAGCCCCCAGAGACTGTCGGCCTTATCTCTCATGATGCTTCAGCCATGTTTGTTTTCATACAAGTCATAGAAAAATAAAGGCTGATTGTTGATCTATAGCTATGCACAAAGACTCACACAGCAAGTGATAGCCAACACCTTACTGCTTGCCAATTCTCTTACCTTAACTAGAATAATTAAAAGTAATTGTTGCACATGCAAATGTTGTGTGCACCCTACTAAGACAGCTCTTGAAAACTCCATAACCCCCCTCCCACACACACACACACACACACAGGCAGATATCACAGCTTGCAAACAGTTTTAGTGGCCAGTCAGGATGGTCTCTATTCCTGATTTCAGAATCTTCTGAACTCTCAATTCTTTATATCACTTTTATCGCTAGATATTCTTAAACTGCTCTCACACACAGCACATTCCACTATCCCATCGACCGCAGGACATTTGTATCCAGAGTCTGCTGGCACTGAGGGGAATTCATTACTTCCTCCGTCTTTGTGATGTTTACACACAATGCCGAAGCAGAATATACCCACATCAATGCCTAACAGTTGACAAGTTGGCAGTTGCTTGTCTTTTTCCTTTTCTCCAAACACACCTTTGGTGACTGGCCTGTTACCAAAATGACTCAGGCTTATCCTGTAGTCACTGCAGATGGTGTCTTGTGTGATGAGTTGGCCGGTTTGGGGGGTCCTCCTGATCCTGTTTGCACAACAAGGCTGTACAGTGGAATGATGAGGGAACCACTCCTTTTTCAGATCAACCTTCCTCCAGTTCCTCTGCAGTCATTCGGGGTTTGACTTTTTTTTGTTCCCAGCAGACCTGCAATTCCAAGTTCTAATGATTCCACATCTCTTATTGACATTTCAGAAGGTGCAAGTTTTGATCTGGAAGCACGATGATATCTTCTAATAGAATTCCCTGCTTTGTAGGCATCAATTAGCTTCATTTCCGGTTACTCCGTCAGCTGATTAGAGGGGCGTGGTTGTGTTGAGTGCACAAGGTTTCAAGAGTCAGAGAACTGTTCTGTTCTGAAATTGTCATCAGCTCATGATTCCTGCTAGCCCTGCCCAAGTTCTAGCTAGTCAACCAAGACATAACGAGTTGATGGAGTTTTAAGTGTTTTAAAATTGTTCTCATCTTCCAACACGTTTTCCAACTTCCTGTGTCAGTGCCAATTAGATTTTGTCCGTAGCACAGCTGCAATACTGACGCTGTTTCACTGTTCCTCAGGTGGAATCCTCTGTCCAAACAACAGTGCTCTGCAGGAGGTGAGGAACTGCAATGACCACCCCTGCACCGTGTACCACTGGCAAACATACCCTTGGGGCCAGTGCATAGAGGACTCCTCCATTCCGGTCACCAACACATCTGCGAGCAGAACACACGGGGACGACGCCTCCTGCTCAGTGGGGATGCAAACTCGCAAGATCATCTGTGTCCGGGTCAACGTCGGCCAGGTTCCTCCCAAAAAGTAAGATTCCCCCTTAAGTCTTTATTCATGGACCTCAAGTATGAATTGGATATTTCTACGCCGGTTTCAAATTAGAACCAGGTATTTAGCATGTTATAAGTTGTCCACTTACGTTTGCTTAGTCTTTTATGATTCCTCCCACAACCGGGTTTCTAAAGGTCTGTAATATCTATCTGGTATATTCAAGAGCCATATTCTTCCTAATAGAGCAGGGAAAGAGATAAGTCTTTTGTGTTTATAGGATCCTCATTTCTATCATACAGAAATGATTTTGTTATTTTAGGGTTGGATTTAGGGTTGAAGTTTCACAATATAAGGGATTTTGAAAATATATGGTTCTTTGAAACAACAGTATGCAACAATCATCTTGAAGTAATGGCTACATATTCATTTTTATGATCAAGACTAATGAACTGTAGATCACAACTGGGAACATTTCAAACTATTCTAGTCTTGCATTAGTTTTGTTCCTTGGAGAGACAATTGTCCAATTAAAGTTGTATAGGCAGAATTAGAGTAAAGTCTCGATGTCACAATGCGTCAATTTAAAGGTTCAGTGTGTAGAATCTACTGACATCTAGTGGTGAAGTTGCATGTTGCAGCTGATTACCTATCACCTCATCCTCCCCTTCCAAACATGACAGAGAACCTGTGGTCAGCTTCAGTTGTCATAAAAATTAAAAAGGTGTTTAGCTTGTCCAGTTTGGACTACTGTAAAAAACATGGCGGCCTCCTTGGAGAGGACCCGCTCCTGATGTAAATATAAAGTGTTGAAATATAAAAGACCCATTCTAGGGTAAACAAAACAACAATTCTTACAATTTAGATGGTCACACATTAATGAAAACACGATTTCTGCCAATAGATCCCTTTCACCTAAATCATAAACTGGACCTTTAAAGACATTCAGCCATTTATAAATACAGAAATATAAGACAGTAAAAACAAATTTAGATAGAAAAGTGCACATTCACTTTGATACCTTGTCACATCACATCAACAGCTGTTAACAGGATGAAGAGTGGGGACATACAACCCAGCTATCTGTTTACAGCCATTCAACTATTGGAGCAACAGGACAAATGACCACACAAACAGTAACAAGTGAGAATGATGAGAGGATACTTTGATTACTGTATAGAATGTCAGACAAGATGGTGTCAGTTTCCCTGATCATCAGGATTGGCTCAGGATTGGTTGTAGACTTAGTTTGCACATGGCACTTTGTACCATTCATTGTCCTGGTTAGTATGTGGATGTCGGTCTCTGGCAGAGGTGTAAGCTGAGGAGCTGCTGACCAACCATTTTAAGCATATGGGTCTGTTTCCCCCTCCTCAAGGCATCTGCTGGGAAACGGTATTATCCATTTATTTATTCAACAGAACGTCAACATTATTCTGGCAGCACGGTGGCCCTGTGCAGGCAAATCCCACCAGCCCCCACGCTGTGTATGGAAATTAATTTTTATTCCTGCGCTTACTCCTGAACATACAGTGTCATGCTGAGCAGTGAGCCTGCTGACCAGGGACACACTTTCACTTTCACTCTCAGTAGAGAGAGGGACACCCACTCTTAACAGTGGCACCAGCTGTGGACATAGAGTGAGGACTGCCAATCCTCACTGTGACTCACGGCTTTAGAGCTTTTTAATTAATTAGCATGAGAGAAAAACTGTAACATGTAGGATACACTAGGTGTGTGGATCAAATATTGATTTTAAAATATTGTTGTCAAATGTGTGTGTGTTTGTGGTATATCTCTGGTTTTCTTGTGGACTTTTAATCGATTACATGGAATTTGGAAATTGTGAAATGGGCTAAAGTTTGGGTTCTACAAAAAGACATGTTTTTCAACATACCAATTTGGGAAACTAAAATGATATAGTGAGGCATTTGAAAAGCTTTAGACCAGTGTACTGCAAATGGGAAACTTTCATACCTGACCTTTTTGGTTTCAGTTGGGATTCTGGTGCATTAGCCTGTTAAGTTTGGTTCATTCAGCCTGGTGTGAAACTTTAGTGTGGACTCATTAGACCAAGAGGAATCTCATTCTGCGCTTCTAACAGCCCTATCAGTGCAACCAGGGAACATGTGGCAATGTCTTCCAGGAATCAGAGAGGGAACAGCACTGCTCTTTACTCTTCCAGGTCACTTGCTTTGGAGAACCATTAATCCACCCGACCTCTACAAGGTTTTGTAGCTTTGTAACAATGTTACACTGCCTCCATTTTGTCTTGTTTTTTTATTTGTTTTTAGTTTTTTTCTTTTCCTTGCCTCACCTTCTCTCGTCTCTATCAGATTTTCAAGGGTACTCTGTGTGTGTGTGTGTGTGTGACTGAGCATGTCAATGATGTACTTTCAGGTGTCCAGAGAGTCTGCGCCCAGACACCGTCAGGCCCTGCTTGCTACCATGCAAGAGAGACTGTGTTGTGAGCCCGTACAGCGAGTGGAGCCCCTGCCCATCAACATGTCGAGCAGGTAGCTTCTCTACACACAGCGACACTGCACATGGTGTCACACAAGCTAAATGCCACAGCACCAAGAGGATTCATCAAAGCTTGTCTGTGTTCTTGTATGATGAAGCATACCAAATATGCTCATCATTATTTCAGCACAGGCAGACAGATAATAAAATCATCGCGCTCACTGAGACGGAATACCAAAGAATCTAATTCTGTTTGAGTTGTGTCATGTCTAATAAATTCTAGGGAAATGCAGTATCTCCAAAAAAACACATTCTAAATCAGAGTCTTCCTCTAGGAAATTGTTTATTTTAGGTGTTAAGCCTCATGGGGCTGAGACAGCCCATTTGTATTCTGTTTTTGCTGCAGACCACAAAGGTAGAATTATATAAAAGGGTCGATTCAATTTAGAACCTAATTGTCAAAGAATCAGCAGGAGAGCTCCGAACACTTAGCCTCAGTGTGTGTGTGTGTGTGTGGCTGTCATTCTCTTGAGTTTTGTTTTATACACACAGTATATTGGCAAAGTTACTCCCCTGAAGCTGCTGAACAAATCTTGTCTTCACTCCATTACTCTCTTTCTTACAGTATCAATGCATCTTTCTTTTTGCGCATTAAAACTCTGATAGGACATAAGACAATCCACAAACAGTACAGTTCCCTCTCTTGTGTGGACGCATCCTCTCGCATTGAGATACATTTCCTTTTTACCGACACATATCCATAGACTTGCAATCATGATGGATGCAGTTTGTGTCAAGAGTCCCGTCCCTCTGAAAGCTCGTCATCCCTGTCCAATTCAACGGGGGTTCTCTACCTTCTGTAAATCATCACAGTCCTGAAGACAAATCACCAGGACTCTGGCAGTATAACAGCTGTAATCTGATAGGCTTCACATAGACTTCCTGTAAAGTCCATAACCTCTACCACCCATAGAGGTGTATTGGATACCACAGAGTAGATGATGGGCGTAAAATTCAATATTTCACTTGATTGGATTAGCCTTCCCCTTGAAGTGGCCACTTCCTGCAGAGGGTGAGTAGACGGGTGCATTACAGAAAATGAAGACCCACTGCACTTCATCACGTATGTTCTACATCAGCACTTTTAATGAGACACACTCAAGACTGCACAAATGACATCTTTTTATTTGATTAAGATCCGGGGACAAGAACTGAAGGTGTGACTACACCAACATTTACTTTCATACATTTAGGCTACATCCACAGTAATGCATTCAACCCTTACATATTGTTATTTGACCCGTTTTGACACCTGACAACAGTAAAAATACCCTAAATGTCATTCTTTTAGCCTACATTTTGATGACATTTCCTATAATGACCCAAAATACACAAACATGTTATACTTATACTAGACGTAGAGGTGCTACAAATTTGACCAGTATCTATTGAAATGGATTTTAGAGCCACCAGCATCAAATCCAGGAAAATGGTGGTTTTAGGTGAATCTTGAAAGTGTGAACCGTACGTGCCATGTCTGTGTGTATTTTTTATGGAACAGTGATGACAGAGTTCAAGGGGGACATTGACACTCTCACAAAGAAGTGTCTTTGTTCCCAGCACATCTGCCCAGGTTCCCTCAGAGACAGGCACCTGCTGGTCTTTGAAGGGTCATTGGGGAATCTCAGACAGTGAAAGAGTAAAACAGCATAGGAGTGATCATATAGTCATAAAGAGGTCAGAGGGTGCCTTGACACAGACACGAGATCTGCCCCTGCAAGCACAAGCGATCTAATAATAAACTAATTAGAATCCATTTATTCTGAGCTAACTGAGATCAAAGAGGTGTTGGGTGCTCATAAGATTCTAAAGGTACGTGAGCTGCCATTTCAGGGACTGAGGTTATGGCAGCAAGTCATACTGTGCAACCGGCCCTTGATCCGATCTTCCAAGACGAGGAACCAGATAGTGATTAAGAGCAGGAAGACAACATGGAGGAAAAACCTCCACCATTGGTGTAAAACCTAAAAAATACACTCTCCCTGCTCTTTGAAACATTAATTAAGGATTAATCATCAATTTATTAATTGTCAGATAGGCTATTTACATTCTAAATAGATCTGTTGTTTAAAATATGGTATAGACAATTATTATGAGGGAATTCTTGGCCCGGGCCAAAATTGACCAGGACCATACTGTGAAGGCATGGAATATGAACAGTACGTCAGGGTTAAGTTTAAAACATATCAGTATATTTACTCAAAAACAGACACATTTGGAAACCACTCAATTTGTTTCCTAATATTGGTCAAAGTGCTGCTAACGCAATTAAGCAACCAACTGCAGAGTAGACAACCTGCTTCCTATTTACATTGGTTCTCACATGACGTGTGTGTGTGTGTGAATGGTCATGTAGTTGCGTTTTGAGGTGTGTTAGTGTCGGGACATAACCTATGATACAGACCTGAAACACTAGCCTGAAGGGAGTTTGTGTTTGCTTGAAATTGAAAATGTATTTGTGCCTGATTTTCTTTATTTACACTACATGTGTTTTCATGTTGCTTCTCTTAGGTGGTAACAATAAGAAGAAGCAGTTAAGGAAACGTATTATCATCCAGTTACCAGCCAATGGGGGGCAAGACTGTCCGGAGGTGCTGAGCCAGGAGAGAGAGTGCGAGGCTCCATCTGTGTGTCATGGTTACCGGTAATGGGTCCTTTTTTTTTTATCACGCATATTCATTCTATGTTATCATAAATTACTGGTGGTTACAGCATGTATGTTAAGAGCTACAGATGTGTCCATAATCAGGTACCAAAAGGACTTCAGTTTTGATCAAAAACAATGTTAATATGGTTTGCAGATTTCCAGATAGGTCTGCAGCCATCAGGGAATAACGCATAAAGGCTCTCAAGCTATAACAGGATTTTTTCCCCCATTCTTTCCACTAACAGCTTGTTCAATAATATGTGGATATGTGGACTGTGGCCTGAAAGATACACCTTCATATGTTATCCTTACTACTGTTCATATGGCATTTAAAAATCGTCACATCCACCTGAACAATTACAAAAGTTCTCATCACTCCCTACTGCCTGCAAAGTTGGCGTTTGATGCCGTATAATAATCCATTCCACATGGTAAGGGCTGACTGAACATAACATGTTTGTTCTTCCAAGCAGTGAGGGTTGGGTTATGCTTGAACAGAACCAGTTGGACTCATCTTGTCCAATGTCATTGGACATGAGAAGGGTTTATCGTTGATCCAAACAGTCTCCCTGAAAGCTGGAGTGAGAAGCAAACTCTTTGAATATGGAGATAAAGGCATTGATTTTCACAGCAGACAGTATCTATCGAAAGACATTCATGGTGTCACACTCAGGTGTTATCTTAAGGAAAGACAAATAGCTAAAAGCTAAAAGAGTTGGCTTCTCACTGTTTGAAATAGGAGGATTATTTGATTATATGTCTCAGAAGGTATCAGAAATCGAGACAAAATCTTCCAGTGTCAGAAAGGTGTGTGGGGAGGGGAGTCTCTATACAGCCATCGTCCAAACAAGTCTACTGGCGGCTTAATGCTCCAAAAATAGGAGCATTATTAGTGCATTGTTTGCTCCATCCAGCGCTTTCCTGCATAGAGTGTTGTGAACAGTTTTTTATGCAGGGCTTTCAACTTTTAGTTGTGTTGTCTGTCTAGTCCAGGGATTCTAACTAAGAACCGTTTCAACCTCTTCACACCTTTTCAACCTCTTCACACCTCTTCAGGTGGAAAACTCACAAGTGGCGGCGATGCCAGCTAGTTCCATGGTCGGTACGCCAGGACAGTCCTGGAGCTCTGGAGACGTGTGGGCCAGGGCTGCAGATTCGAGGTGAATGGCACACACACCCTCTCTCTCTCTCTCTCTCTCTCTCTCTCTCTCTCTCTCTCTCTCTCTCTTTACTCAGATGTTCACATCCAATTTTGTTCTTTATTTGAACACATTACTTTAACAGAGCAGAGAAAACTTGAGCAGACATGGGATGTGGTTGTGGAAGTGTGTTTGCAGTTTCCATTAAAGCAGTACATGAGGGCTGCCTGCCACTTGGGTTTAGCTGTCAATTCTATGGGACTGAGAAGAGGGACGTTAATGTTACAGTTCCAACAGTACCAGCAGAGCTCACAAGCACAAATTGCTGTGGAATTCATTTTACATGATTAACAAATGATCGTCTGAAATCGTAATTTCTGCAACTTTTGCATATCATTTCTTTCCGCACACTATACTTTTTTGTAAGGGTTGAAAATCCTAAAGGGTTGAGCCAAAGGGTCCTTTTTGGTAAGAAAATCAATTAGTACAATATTGAAAAAGGCACAATCCATCACAGTGACCTTCAAGCTAGCAGAAATCTTTGTGAAATTTTCATTGCTGTTTTACAGAGTTTTGTTTTTAAATTTTGCCTTCTTGAATGTGGCCTGAGAAATGATTCAGGCAAACAATTGACTTGTATCAGTGGCCACACTCAGACTCCTGTTAAACTCTCAGAGACACAGGCCATTATCTGATTTCAATACTGAGCATCCTGCTCCTCCATCTTGGAAGGCTTGTGTACCATTACCTGTAATTGTATACTCTGAACTGGGGTGAGACAATTCAATATAAACCTCTTACTGTTCACCCACTCATTCGATTAAGCATGTGGAAGGCCATACTCACTTTGTGGCCTTTGATTTCCCATTGATGGGTGGGTATCTGTGGGTGTGCTCTTTATGTTGTGGATGTAAGATCGGATGACAGGGGGATGGCCTGAAATTATCACAGTCAATATTGGTCACCAATGTTTCTTACATGCGGCAGCTTGACTAAGGCTAATTTCAAGTAATCTGAGGAGACAGCACATTCTTACCGAGCAGGGCTGGTGTTAAAACCAGGTCTGTCTGCATGCTGAGAACTAAGAAGGATGAGTCCAGCACCTCTGAACATGATTGTGTTGTTTGAGTAACAATGGGACTAGCCTAGTATTGACTGCTGAGTACTCATTACTCAATACTGTGTGCTCATGAGTTAAAAGCTCTATAACCATGTGTCGCAGCTGGTATGATGCCTAGTTGGATAATACTGAAGCATGGCATGTCTTAGTGCTAGTTTGGAGAATACAGTATCCCACCCAACAATCTCTTTATCATCATTGCCTCTGTAGTTCAGCAGGAAAGCACCAAATGCTGAGAGTACAACTAAGTCTTCTTCCTCATGAACTCCATCACTCCATTTCCCTGTAGCTGTTTCATGTCGGAAGCAGGATGGAGGGCAAGCAGACGTTGAAACTTGTCTTAAGTTGGCCAGCTCCATGCCGCCTCTCATCCAGCACTGCCAACTGCCCTGCCAGGAAAACTGTCAACTCAGCAGCTGGTCGAAGTTCTCCTCCTGCACTGCCGACTGCGTGGGTGTCAGGGCTCGCAAGAGGATGCTAGTGGGTGAGTGGCAGACTGTAACTTCAAGTCGACTTCCAGATTATATTATCCAAATGACCTTTAGAGGGAGATCAGTAGATGGGAAAACCTGATTTTTAATTAAATAAAATTCTTTGAGTAAGCCTCACTGAGAGGTCCTCCGACCCTCTGTGTTAACTTATATAATTAAATTAACAAACTGTGCAAATTCAACAAGTCTCATGTGTATAGTACGATATTAATTTCTTGCTCAATTAATAATCATAATGTTCCCAAAACTATGCTTTTTTAAAGGGAAGAGCAAAAAGCGTGACCAGTGTAAAAACCACCAAATGTATCCCCTGAGTGAGACACAGTACTGCCCGTGTAACAAATACAACGCCCAGCCTGTGGGCAACTGGTCCGACTGTGTCCTCCCTGAGAATGGCCGTCTGGAGGGTCAGCTGGGCATGAAGGTCCAAGGTGACATCAAGGAGTGTGGCCAAGGATATCGTTACCAGGCTATGGTGTGTTACGACCAGGACAACCGCATAGTGGAGACCTCACGCTGCAACAGCCATGGTGAGTTTCACATGCTGTTAGATAAATGATTGTGATTGGTCTGAGCAGTTTATGTATCGATGGAAGTCAACGCTTGCATTAGGTGCAATCTCTTCGATCAATCACATTGGACCCACTTCAGAGTCCGTTACCAGTGTTTCAAACCACAAGTGTAAATTCAACAATCAATCCGGGCAACTTGGAGCTATATTTGTTGCCGGCAGCCCAAATCTGTCAGACCATTGTGCTGGGAGCTGTATTAACATTCAAAAGTATGTCCCAGAAAAGGGAATTAAGAATCACAGTTCTGTCATACTTTGCATCTTAACCCTGGAAAAACAAAGAGCACATCAGAGCACTTTGGGGAATGAGGTTGTCTGTGTTTGTTCAGTCAGAAAGCTGTCTCATTGTGAGTCAAAGTTTTCATCCCAGTACGGGGCGGCTTGATGTTAACTATCTGTAACTTTAACAAGATACTCAGAGTCGATGCTGCTGCTTGGGTTTCGCTGTGATTTGGGAGTGGTTGATTGGCTCTCTAATACTACAGAGTGTTGCGTGAGTAACATTGGAATTGCCTGCTCCTTCCAACTGATATTTTGTCCTCAGGCTACAGCTGGAGATGAGTGATCTTAGGTTTGTTCATAGGTGTGAGGGAAAGGACTGCATGGGTAGACTGGAGTCAGCAGCCGTGACTAATGAACAATGCTTTCAACCCTAAGGAAGGTTTCTATTAAGGCAGCAAAGCAGGTGGTCACAAGTTTATATTTTAATAAGTAATTCAGACCGATGAGTTTCCAAAAGATGTTGTCAGAAATGCTATGATGGATGCTATTTTAGTTTTAATTAACACTTCTCCTTTGATTTTGAGCAAATTCTTACCTGAATTACTTTTCAAACTCTTCCAAGAACTCCTCTAAACTCTTTGTGCTGATCAAAATCTGTTGCCACAGTTATGCCCCCCCCTAATATCAATGTTAAATCCCAAGTTCATCAGTGTCTGCCCTCGGTGTAGCTGCATGGAAGCATTGTCACATTTTTATCAGGAGTACCTTCCAGTGTCCTTGTCTGACATCAATATGTGAAACCGTCATGTTATACTAAGATATGTGGTGACATGGCTCAGAAGACTGAATGTCTCGTGATTAGAACTTTACTTTAGAACAATATAAATTAAGCCCATTTACCATTGAATATTATTGTTATAACATGAAATATTTGTTAGTTTGTTGGAGTCATGTGAAAATATCTTGTTATATTGTGAAAAACAGGTTCAGGCTCTTGTGTGGATAATCATTGATCTGTATTGATGCTTTATTGTTATATGATTGTTAACAGGATATATTGAGGAGGCTTGCATCATCCCATGTCCATCTGACTGCAAACTAAGTGAGTGGTCCAACTGGTCACGCTGCAGCAAGTCCTGCGGCAGTGGTGTCAAAGTGCGCTCCAAGTGGCTCCGAGAAAAGCCCTATAATGGTGGGAGACCATGTCCTAAACTAGACCATGTCAGCCAGGTAAGAGAGTCTAAGAGAGAAATGTAACATTTCTATTTTCCTTGTTCCTTATTCCACTTCCTCGGCCAATCCTCAAATCTCTGCCTCTTATCCATCCCATGCAACAACTGCTGTTTTAGCACAAAGCCAGATTATCAGATTTGTGGAATCTTTCATGTTTCAAATGGAATATAAATTAATGGATTTCTTAAAGCCAATTTTTATAGACAACAAACTTTTTATAGACCTGTGTTGGTTCATTAGTCTGGTGTGTCTCTCCCTGTGCTCTAATATTCGTATGTTTTTTAGTTTTTTTTCATTTAAAGTGTTCCTGCGTGTTTGATGCAATGTTTGCAATATAAATGAAGCTGTATGAATTTATAATGACTAAATTATGTAATGACCCATGTTCTGTTGTCACTTTTTCTTCCTTGATGAATGGATTCAATCTACAGGCTCAGGTAATTTATCCATTTTTAATTATTCAAATTTTGGACTTTTACTTTTAATTTTTTTCTGAAATTGTGTTTTCCTGTATTGTTTTAGTCATGTTTTTATTGGTAAAGTTCAATAAACAAAGGTTTTATTTAGATTGTAATTTAATTAATTGTTCAAGCTTTTTTATTGGTTTCTGAGCTTGGGGACACATTCAAAATTCACTTTACACATTTCCTGCTGTTAAACCACAGATCAAGCAGGTAAACTGTGGTGTTTGTGTGTGTCAGGTGTATGAGGTGGTGCCTTGCCTCAGCGACTGTGGGCAGTATGTCTGGGTGGCAGAGCCCTGGAGTGTGTGGAAGGTGAGCAACGTGGATGTGAAGGACAACTGTGGGGAAGGTGTTCAGACCAGGAAAGTCAGGTAAGACATTTACACAGCCAGCCACTGGACTTTTCTCTGCCTGTACTAAGCTACGTGTTAGCCAGTTTACTACATTTCCGTATTTTGTTGTCTTTTGAACTCAAGACTCCTTAGATGACCAGAGATATGAGCCTCCATGGTCGTGTCTGATCGGATGGTCTGAACTCAGTACCCTTTTGAAAATGCGGTCTGCATAGCATTTTAAACATGAGTTATAATTTATTTTCTCCTGGTGTTTAGTCAACATTGTTACACTACGGAAATATTAAACAATGGAATGCGTTGCCTTTCACTAGGATATATTCTAGGTAGATTGAAGACTGATGCGGTGCCTGTCACAGATTTCTAGGTGTTGTACACACAGATTGATTCTACGTTGAACCCCTTTGTTTCCAGGTGTATGCTGAACACTATAGACGGACCCTCGGAGCAAGTAGAGGACTATCTGTGTGACCCAGAGGAGATGCCACTGGGGGCCCGCAACAGCCAGCTTCCCTGCCCCGAAGATTGCGTTTTATCAGACTGGGGAACCTGGAGCTCATGTGAACTGGTAAGAATGTATATTATTTCCTCTGCCACTGTGCTAATTCTCTATATTGCTCTCTGTTTAAAGACAAATCAATCGTTTTCATATGTCACTGTCATTGTGTTTCTTTCTTCTTCTTTTGGTTATTATGACTTATATTGGACCGTTGACAGGAAAGGAGGGATTGAGTCATTGCAGTTGCAGAATATAAACAGTCTTAATTACTCAGGGATTGAGAGTAGAGTGCAATCCAGTTAAACTGCTGCAGCCGAGCTCCGTCTCCTTCAATATCATCACATCGATGAGAATAAAGTGTATTTTTTAATCTCCCTGTAAGCAAAATATTGTGATTCAAAAACCTTCATAACTTCAAGAGTAGTTACTGCAGTTTAAAGCAAGGCTTTAGGGACATGAAACCAATCGAGACATCCCACGTAGGTAAGGCCTCATATAACTAATTGATGAGTGTTTTGGTAACATCAAGACATTTCAACTTGACCGGTGATGCCATCAGAAGCATGAATTAATCAATACTTGCATCAGGTGCATCTCTTACCTCAACAGCTACCTCACTGAGCTGCTGCACCCCACAGGAATGTGTGTGCGTGCACTGCTGCTGTAACTCCTGAAATTCTACACTGAGTTTGCATTGGATAATAGCCATCGATAATAACAATCCTCCATTATTGATAAGAGGTTGAGAAAGTGAAGAGTTGTTACCAGAAAGCAGACAAGTGATTTTTTGAACCCTTGTTCAGAACAAGAGAGAGAGAGAGAGAGAGTTAATTAAAGCCTAATTTGGGATTTGGCTGTGTTTGACTATATGGCTCACATGTAGTCTCCACTTTCTCTTATGATGGCATAAAGACTATCTATATAAAGCCCAGTTTAATCTCTGGTAATGACAAAATAAAATCCCAAACATTCACAACTCTTCTGTGTTTTCTACATTTTACCAACACATGCACTCTTAAGCAATAAAAGTTACCACCATCAGGGTCTGAAACGGCTCTGAACGGCCTTTTAAGCTTGGCTAACTAGACAAATCAACCCTTTGAGGCTTCAAAGTCGGTGGTAACCCTCCCTCCCCTTTGCTCAGTACCAGCCCTACTGTGCCGCTGTTCCCTCTTTCAGAAACTCCACTGAGTTCGAGGGACTCAGTCTAGCAGAGCCCCATGCATGAGGAATATTCACTTAGGAGAAGGTTGACTAAACAGAGGGAGGAGAGAGTATGAACCTGGGAGATCATCTCTCAGCAAGCTGGTATAGGATAGAGGAGAAGGTCATCCCGGCACTCTGCCGTGCTGAATATCACCACTGATTTGTAATTCAGTTGAATTTTGACTCAAGAACTCCCAAGGACTTTGGTTACAAGGGATTTAATTTGATTCCATTACTGAATAATTCAATGTCTTCAGCTACTTCATGTGCCAATGTTGCTTCTTTAAAAGATTTGAAGCACATTTCTTTCCTTTATTCCACAAGTGTTTTCTTTTGAACAAAGGCAGATAGTTGTTTTATGTGTGAACACACAGGGACAAAATGAATGATTTCCTCTGCTTCTCAGCCGTGTAGTGGGAACAGTACCCGTGAGAGGAGCGCTTACCCACTCCGCCAGCCTGGAGAAGAGAAGGAGTGTCCCCCGACTACAGAGACAGAGGCCTGCAAACTGAACAGCAACTGCTTTCACTACTCTTACAACATCACCGGTGAGACTCAAACAGAAAGGCAGACTACATGCAGAAACGTTGCATCAGAATGTTAGGTTAACATTGACCTTTTGCTGATGAAACTGACCCCCCCCCCCCCTTGCAGATTGGAGTACCTGTCAGCTGAGCAACAGTGCAGTGTGTGGAAACGGCATCAAAACCCGCATGTTGGACTGTGTGCGGAGCGACAGTAAATCTGTTGACCTCAAGTCCTGCAAAGAGGTGAGATGTGTGTCACTTCCCATTGTCCACAGCTATTCAAATGATTTTGAATGAAACACAGGTGATGAAACCTCATGGCATTGTCTTGCAGTTGGGTCTGGAGAGGAAGTGGCAGATGAACGCTTCCTGTGTGGTGGAGTGCCCAGTCAACTGCCAGCTGTCAGACTGGTCTCCATGGTCTGACTGCTCTCACACCTGTGGGCTGTCAGGTATGTCTTTAGCTCTGTTTACACGAATGTATAACAAATTCGATTTTGGGATCAGATGCACCCTGTAATACTTTTCAAACCCTGGTCACAGGGACCTTGACCTTTGTATAAACTTCTGTGGAATCCCTGTTTAAAATGTTTTCTCACTGAAGACACATTCTTATAAATCACGACTGCTGTCGGTTTCAGAAAACTTGGCACAAAGTCCATGTGAGGTGTTCTTTGGTTTTGCAGTCCTCTCAATGGAGTCGACTGTGGTGAATTGCAGATGTTACCAATACTCTGCAAGTTCTGATTCCTGCGTTCCTAAAATTCTCAAGATAGCACCACAAAGGATCGTTAGAAAATGTATTTATCTTGTTGATTTAACTGATAATTTCTTGAAGATACAATATTTTAAATGTTCGTAATTGTCTTGCCTTTCTAGTTTACTTTAGACATAGCCACAAAAGCATTAAGCAGGGTCTCTCAGTCTTGCGTTGTCGAATTAATTAATTAACACGATTAATTGTGAATCCCTAATAAGGACTTATTTTGTTCATGCGGTTTAATGTGAAGTTGAAGTCATTGTTTTATTACATTTCAGTGAAGTTCCAACACCGCCTCTTCACAAAGCGTTGGCAGCATAATGCTTTGAGAGCTGAGAATGATCTCTCACTGCTCTAGGTCAGCGGTGCTCAGCTGTGTGCTAAAGAAAGCTGGCCTCTCTTACGGTAATGGTGGAAACCGGAAACGCTTTATGATGTGAGAAACGATGGTGTTACAGTCTAAAGCAGATGAGACAGGGATAATAATGTCCTCGCGTGTAATTCCATAGGATCAGCTCATTGATTGGTGGTCCATTACGAGTGTGTGCTCTGGGGCTCAGGGAGCACTCTGCTCTCCACGAGTCCTTGAAAAGAACAGCAACTAGAGGCAACAAGAGCAAATAGTCGACCTGAAACCAATACAGACTTTAGCTATTGTGGTAACTTTAATCTGTCCCCAGGCGAGAAGGATTTTCTCCCTTCATGGAGAAACAGCAGGTAGGCCATGAAAAGAGGGGCCCGTCTCGCTTTCCTTCCTGTGTTTGTCTTTTATCTCCAGGCTGACTCTGAGGACATATTTCCCAGGAGGAGCTAATTTCTGTTCTAGAGCCAGGAATAGCAATGAGCTGGATTAGTTATCTCAAGCAAGTGCACATACCTGGAAGCAGCGAGGTGCTGTTATCAATCAGGCAGTGTAAAAACTCAGCTATTTTCCTGCACATGTCAACCTGTGTGCATAGATAATCATGGCATTGTGTGTTCTCCAGCCAAACCTCGACAGAAACAGCTGGCATGGGCTTTCCTTTACCCAGCAGCCATCCCCACCACCCACAGCTCAACACCAAATTCTGCCATAGCTGCCAGCAGGGAGAAAAGTGAAGCATGAAAATGGAGGGCGATGACAGGTTTCTGTTGGATATAGGGTGCCACCACCTTCTGCAAAGCAACCAATAGTAAAAGCCGGCGTGATGTCAGAGATGGGGAAGTTTATTTAGAGAACTGGGGCTCAGATTCTGTAGAGGCTTCTACCTTGTTATTTTCTTAAGCTCTCAATCAAGGTCATATGTAATGTGAAAGAATCTTCCCCTCCTCGTGGTTTTCTTTAAGAGCCCATTTATGGTATGGATTAGTCACACTTCTCATTTCCAGACACATACAGTCCAAAAAAAGGTGTTCAAAAATTCATGCCCAAACCCCAAAATACCCAGAAAAGTAATTCCCGGAACCAAACTAGACCTGTCTATTGGATCCAGACCCACACAGAACTGCTGGACCAGAGCCTGAAATGGACCTTTCTGAAATGTCGATCTGACGGAGACACAGACCCAATCGGCACTGACTTCACAGTTTATATCAAACTAGCATCCGTTTACAGGCTGTCAAAACAAGCTTTTTTCATCTGTGCCTGGCTGGTATAGATATAATCCAACCTCCATGTCAAAAGAGTTGATAAAATATATATCTGCCGCAAGCTTTGACCTTTATTTTCATTTTCTCTTTTCATCTTGGTGAAAAAGATATCCATCCTTGTCCTGCGCCACTCTGTGCCTGTCTGTTGTCACACACCTTGTTTGGGCTTTTTTTAAAAACCTTTTTTCTCAATCCAAACTCTTTTAATGCACCAATGTTGCAAGCTATAAATGATATACACCCACAGCACTAGTTCCAGCATGATTAGCTGTCGGCTCACATCCAGGTAGTCACTGATCCGCACAGGTATTACACATAATGTTAAACAGGGACCCACAAAAATAGAACAGAAACTGACCCAGATTCAACCATGGTTTTGTAAATGCATTACATATGAAACACCAAGGTGGTGTTATCTTGTATTTGTGAGCTGAACCAGTGCCTCTGAGTGCAGTGTGACTGACTGGGGAAACTCATAGAGGTGAGGCACACCAGTGTATGACAGTGGTGCCAAACCAGCGCTTTCATCCTATTGGTTGAAAGGTAGCTGTAGTAACTAAATGGGTGAATTTGAAAGCAGCAAAGGTACTGGGTATTGATGAGTTGTAGCATTTATCAACTGACAAACAGCCTGAACTGCTAACTTCTAATTCTCTGCTCCAGCCGTTATTGTTGCAGCGCACAACCCTAACGCTCTCTCATTGCCACTTGTTTGTTAGGCACACAACTCCACTATCTGCACAACCTGTGTAACACAATTCTCTCTCAAACGTCCCAAACTTCCTGCAGATCTTACACAGAGATGGTACATTAGTGTCATTTGCTCATTTACCTGCTGTTGCCTCTTAATACTGAGGAAGAAAAGACTGTTGAAGCAATTTTGGTTTTGTACACTGCCCATGCTTGTTATAATGTGTGTAAGATATCTTATCTTAGAACATTGCAAAAAGAGTCAGCGTCAGCTCTACAAGCAGCTGTAGCCAGTCCACCGCCAGAGATCCCAGGTTTGATCCTCAATGTACATACTGTATGCTAAAGTCTAGAACAAGGTACTCTCCCCTCCGCTTGACAAGCTCCAGCCTTTGTCAATGGCATACGTTAACGCCCACTAAAATAAAAAAGAAATGATGGAAGTCAAGCTAGCTCCCACGGACAATAACGTGTCAAATCCAGTGGAGAATCTGAATTAAGAACAAATGCAAACATGCAACATTAGATCCTTTATGAGACAGAACACTCCCAGGTCTCCTCATCTCACTTCCACTTACATATGCTTTAATTGATGTCTATTTTTGGATTGAACAGTTCAAGCACTGCTTGACTTGCTTACCTTGATGGCACCCCACTGCACAGGATTCCATTTGTTTTTAGGAAATGATGGAGCCAGTCACTAACATGCTGATGCTATTTTAACATTTCTTTTGGTATGTTTTAAACTAGGACAGAACCTTGTTTGTTTCTCACTTTAAAAGGAGAAGGCAGATGGATTATATGTCATCGGGGACTCATGAAGTTTGTTCTGAATACAAAAGAATGAATGAAAGCTACAAGTTAAAGTCGTATATGCGCCATTTAATCTGAAATCCGTTTTTGTGACCAATTCTTGGATGATGCCTCCTCTGTGTTTCATGGTCACAGAGGATTTTTGAATAAGGGACATCACACAAGCTAAAAGTTTTCAGCATTAAAGGGATAGTTCACAGAAAAATGAAAATTCACTCATTATCTACTCACCACTATGCCGATGGAGGAGGGGGGGGGGGGGGGGGTGAAGTGTTTGAGTCCACAAAACACTTCTGGAGTCTCGGGGGTAAACAGCGTTCCAGCCGAATCCAATACAATTGAAGTCAATCGCGACCTCTTCCTCAGACGTAATAAAGCAACAGAAAATACATAACATGCCTCAATACTACATCCAAGTGTCCGCAAGCCCCGGCACTCATATTGGACTCGAAACAAGGTCATGGACACCATCTTTTAATGCTTATATCTTCCTACATGGTGCGTTCGAGGACCCTCTGGCACACCATCATGTGGCTACGTATGCTAGCTTAGCCACCTCCAGTGGACTTTTAGGCTTAAAACAAGGTGTAATTGACCTCGTTTCGAGTATTTGTTTCTATTGTTTTATTACGCCTGAAGTATAGGTCACCAATCACTTCAATTGTATTGGATTCAGCTGCAACGCTGTTTACCCCTGGGACTCAAACAATTCACCCTTCCCTCCATTGGCATAGTGTTGAGAAGATGATGAGTGAATTTTCATTTTTCGGTGAACAATCCCTTTAAGAGGAGTGTTCATGGCTCCACAGTCACAGCACTTAAGATTGTATCAATTCATACTACATGTCTTTGAAGAATGGAGTTAATGGGCTCTCTGCAAAGGCCCGGACATCTGAGGATGTCCCCAGGATGGTCTTCATTCGATAGAAGACACATTCTGAATCTGAATTAATGCTACAATGCGTAACAAAATGTCTGTTTAGAAAGGTCCAGAGTTCTATGATTTCATTTTTGGTCACTTGTGAAGCATAACTGCTGAATGCATTATTTGTTTTAGGTTGGAGCATTCAGCAAAATCCACATGCCATCCCTTTGAGGCAACTGCTGATTTAGAGTTTTCTCAGATGTCTCCTCTGAGGATCTTTGTAATAATGCAGAGTGAATTCGGTAGAGGGATCCTGCCTGCTTTATACTGACTCATATCCCCAACCTAAGGAAGTCACTGGTTTCATTTTGACGGGAAAGAAATATGAATATTTAAACACTACAGGAAACTATTCAAAGGATTCTGAGTTTATTCTCTGATACATGAACTTCAGGTCATGAAGTAACTGGAGAAAACAGCCCAGATTCTGCATAGAGATGATAAAAAGTCAAGAAGTATCACATTGCAAGTCACAATGAATAACATTTACCATTTTCAAGACATTCAGGTTGTCTATAATTTATTTGAGAATGAGATGCTATTCTTATAACATTACTGTCAATGAAATCCCACACTTCCTGCTCAGATGCTTCACATTAAAAGCCTTTCAACAACTGATGTCTTAACCCCTCCCCCCATTTGTCATTTTCTTTTAATATGCATTTAGTTAATTAAACGATGATTGCTTGTCATGTGGCTACAAGATGAGTCAGAATCAAAACATGTTGAAGCTAGTTATCCCCTTTCGACCTCTACCCATTCTATACTAAGTAATTTAAATTATTGGTGTTGCATGTCATTTTTACACATATACAACATGACAGGGGAAATTCATGCAAAGATGAAACTAATGATGTGGACGATAGCGTTACATTATATTTATTATGTGCATCACCAAAGAATATCCATCTTTTCTTTTTTTACACCTTAATTAGTGGTCGGCTTTATGTGGACCAACATTTGATTCACAGCCTTAATTGAAGAGGGAAAATTATTAAAATTCTCCCTTTTTGGATTATATTTATTGGTTGATTTTTATGTTTAGCAGGGATCAAATACCACTTTCCACTGACAGCAGGACAAAGCAGGATAGAACTTGATTTCTATCAATATGGTGTAGTAACAAAACCAAAACATACAGTAAATTGACTATTTGTATCAAGGAATTGGGGAAAATCCCAAACGCAGGAGCCAGTAAAATAACTAAAGGTGTCCTAATAAGGCAAAAGTAAAACTACAAAAGAACAAGATACAAAAGCAAACAAAGTCCCAAATAAGTTCAACAATCAGAAAAAACTCTGGGAACCAGAAAAGATTGAATACAGGTGAAAACAATAGACTTTATATAAAGGGTGAAACACATGAGGAACAGGTGCAGACTATCACAAGGGCGGGAAACTGGACCAAGGCAGGAAATAAAACTACAGACACAAAGGAGCAAAATTTCAAAGTGAAACAGGAAACTGAGAACTCGGGGGGGGGATAACCAAACACAAGCAGTAAGTAAGTCATCAGTTCCACAACACTGCATCTCACTTCAGCCTCTGACATGAAGTGAGATCGATTTTAAATCAAATCAATTGGACTCCACCCTGCTCTGAGCACCCTGTTTTCCTCATCATTACAAATCTTGGACGTATGGAGACCTCAAATTTCACAACTCCGAAAAATAAAAATGTTTGTCTTTGTTTCTGGCACTCTGCAGGCAAGCTGTGGAGAAGACGGACAGTGGTCCAGGCTCCTCAGGGTGACGGGAGACAGTGTCCATCCCAGATGGCGCAGTGGAAGCCTTGTCTAGTGAAGCCCTGCTACAGCTGGCAATATAGCACCTGGTCTGAGTGCAAGTCTGAGGTCAGTGGGATAACATCTGTCTGTGTTCAAAATATCTTAACACAGCATGAACAGATTTTCACCACACTTGTCACTCGGGAGTGTATCCCCACACGACTACCTCTTAGAGTTGATCTAAAAGTGTGTGTTTGACCCATACACGTCTGTGCTTCCCCTCTCACCAGGGAGCAAGGTGTGGAGAAGGCCTGCGCTTTAGGAACGTGTCATGCTTCGTGTCGGAGAGTTCGGGTGAGCAGGACATCAGCCTGGTGGATGACGAGCTGTGCGGAGATCTGGAGCCCTCGGTGGACGGAGACACACACATTGTTCTGCAGGAACCCTGTACTGTTCCCTGTCCAGGTGGGCCTTCCACGTACTGTGACACGTTCATTTTACATTTACCTGTGCGAGGTAGAGCTGAGGAAAATTAGCTGATTCACTGAGAGGTTGATTTAATGAACATTAATAACTGATAACTAATTTAGAGAAATATTTGTGACCATGTAAAGCAATTCAAAATATATTTTCTGAGTTTGTCACACCACAGACCAATGTCTTATCAACTACTCATGCAAATTCCATTGCTTCAATATATCACGGCCCAAGAAGATTATGGGACAATATGAGATAATCACATCTTCAGCGACGTTGATTATTATTATGAATGTTTCTGACAAGCCCCCCCAAAAAAGCAGGGTGGTTTGGGAACATACTGAAAGGGCAAATATGTTCTCAGTTTGACTCCCAGTCAGCCCGACCATTTATTGCTCTGCCTTCACGGCGTAGAAATGCCAAAGAAATATACTTAAGAAAAAATAAATTTGTTGTGGCAACCAATTCATGGTGGATTTGTGCAGAGTGTGCCCAGCGTAACCACTTGACACTGTCAACTGGGTACAACAAAAAATATGGCCTTTCTCAGCGTGATGACTCTTAAGTACTAGCAATTGTGCTCAGCGCACCTTTTCACAATGACAAGAAAGACCCCTGAAGCACTTACTGTTAAATGATTTTGATTGTAAGAGCTTCAAGAGCTCCGGAGTGTGGCACACAATGCGGAGCTGATGTTAACAGGCGGGAGGCCAAGGACGATGTGGGAAGCGTTTTTACAAAGCTGATAATGGATAGTGTTGTGGCAACCGGGTTTTATTGTACCTCAGTGAAGGCCTCTCAGCTGCCGCTAAGTTGCAGCAGCTGCAGTGTGTGTTCAAGTGTGTATGTACATGTGTATATCTGCTCTACACAGAGTACTCCAGCTTGGATTATGTGTAGGCGTAATCAGGCCAGAATGAAGCTAATTGGCTTAGTGGGGACGAGGGGGGAACAAGGTCAAAAAGGACTCAGATCCGGAGCGTTTCCTGTCCTCTCTGACTTACCAACTGAAAACAAGCAGTAACACTGATGGAAACATATCTTAAAGGGAAATTCACTCATTATCTACTCACCACTATGCCGATGGGGGGGGGGGTGGTGAAGTGTTTGAGTCCACAAAACACTTTTGGAGTCTCAGGGGTAAACTTTGTTAGAGCAGAATCCAATACGATGGAAGTCAATGGTGAGTCCTTCTTCAGACGTAATAAAACAACAGAAAAATCACAACATGCCTCCATACTGCTCCTGTGGGGACATTGCGTGTCCGGAAGCCCCGACATTCATATTCAACTCGAAACGGCTTGAAACTTGGTGTAAATGACCTTGTTTCAAGTCGAATATGAAGTCGGACACTTCGATGACACTACACGAGCAGTATGGAGGCATGTTGTGTTTTTCTTTTGTTTTATTACATCTGAAGATAGGTCACTAATCAGCTACACTGTTTACCCCTGAAACTCCAAAAGGGTTTTGTGGACTCACACTTCACCCACCCCCCCATCGGCATAGGGGTGAGTAGATAATGAGTGAATTTTAATTTCTGGGTGAACTATCCCTTTAATAGAAGTGAGACAGAGGATGTGATTCTGCACATCTCTTCTTAATTACTTGATCTTTTTTTTTCTGATAGGTTATGATTAATTCAATGTGTAGAGACGTGCTCGTGTCAGCCATGCCAATACAAAGAGAACAGTGTAACCTATTTAACTGAGAATCCTCTCTTTGCTGAGAGCATCATGCTTCTGGGCAGTAATAAAAAAAAAAAACGGATTGTGCCTTGGAAGGAAAATATTTGAGAGGAAGTTTGATTTTCATTTCATTTCGATGTGCGGTACTGACCTCTGTCAAGACACACAACCTCCCACTGCCACTGAGCTACGTTGACATTTGAACGGATGTGCTGAATGACATATTTCATATCCTTCCATGATAGTTTGCAAATATCAGGTGAGAGCCTGTGTTATTCAGTTTTCAGTTTCTGCCATTTTCAAATGTTCAGTTTGTAATGAAAAGCTTCTCAATTCAAATTTGTCATATTTGGATGAATTTCCTCAGCTGCTGGGAGAATTGGATCTTTATTTGTAACATCTATTTGTTGTATGTATAAAATGAGCATGTCCACCTCACGAATCCCATCAGTAAAACCGATATGCTGCTCTCACTTTCTCCATTTAACTGAAATACTGTTTTTATTCACTTCCACCTGAAATTGTGTATATAGTATATGGTAATAATCAATTAATGATTTTCAAGAAATTAATGTACAGAAATACCAAAGATATATTTTGAATCAGTATCTCCATTATACTACCAGAGAGTAGTGACAATTTAAATTTAAAAAAAGGTTCTTGAATATCAATATATTAATCAATGCTCAGACAATGCTCTTTTAATTTGAACAGCACATTGACATTTGCTGAACTGTTGCTTCAACTGGAGCTACATGTGATGCGTAACAATTAAAGTGGTTCCGTGGTAAAGGCCTTTGCCCCCCAGGTCTGTAGTTTTTGACTAAAGTTGTGGCTCTGTGTGTGTGTGTGTGTGTGTGTGTGTTTGTAGGAGAGTGCTACCTGAAGGACTGGACCGTTTGGAGTCCATGCCAGCTCAGCTGCGTACGTGGTGACGACCTGGGCTTCGGATCTGTCCAGGTCCGCTCCAGAGCCGTGGTGGCCCAGGATCCGGAGAACCTGCTGCAGTGTCCAGAGCAGGAGATGGAGGCACGGCCATGTACAGGTCAGTCAGAGAAGGCAGAGAGCTAACTGTTGTAGACTGATGTTTGAATTAAGTTCTATTGCACATTAAATACACTGGCAGCTGTGTCTGTTTCTTTAAATATAATGCAATTGAGAATGGAATTTGCATTGTTATCCACATTGCATGTTCTTCCCTCAGACGGCCAGTGTTTTGAATACAAGTGGGAGGCTGCACCATGGAGAGGCTCATCTCGCCAAGTCTGGTGTCAGCGCTCAGATGGACTTAATGTTACAGGTAAGCATTATGAATAACGCATATATACAGTATTTCTTTCCAATTATGTCTGGTACGATACGATACATCACTAGCTGTCTTAAAACCTATTGCACCGTAGTGTCACAAGGCCATACTCTTGACCAATGGCATGTAGGCTTGTAAACAGTGTTCGCCATTTTCTGAGATTGATCGGAAAGGCTTTTTGAAAGTTCTTCCCCAGGTGAAGTCATGCAGCAAGACAATGACACACAATGACTTGGTGGACACACTTACTAATCTCTGAGCTTTCAACTACTCTAGAAAGATTATTTTCACAGACGATTGATGGAAAACTGTGCACAAAGTCCAACACTACTCTGTTGTGAATGGCGTTTGAGTGTAGCTTCAAGTTTTTGACAAAAATTGTGTCTCTTTCATTTTAGCATCGTATCATTTCAATATGTCTTAATATTCATCACAGGCAAATTAAACCATTTTTTTCTCAATAAGTGCAATTCAAGATGAATAATAATGCACATGCATTGAACAGGCATAGCAGATTGGCAAATGGAGTTTGCTCACTTATCAGAGAGACAGAGCAGCTCAGCTGTTATCTCTACTGGTCTGGAGCTTGAGTCAGATATAATGGATGTGAATGTGACCTAAATGAGCTCCAAAGCTCTCACTGCTGCTCTGACACTCAAGGTCTGCATGGCAAGGTGATACTGTGGATAAGCTTACTTAAAACTGTCTCATCCAGCAGGTCAGAATCCCAGATAGTACTTTGAGCATTTCTTGACAGCGACTTCCAGGAAGCTGTAAGCAGATGAGGTTTTAATCTGCAGCAGTGTTACATTTACAGCTTCAGTTTAATCTCATCGTCCATCACATGTCAGAGTTAACCCCTGCCCCTAAATAATTGTGAGTTTATAACATTCAGCTCTGAGTCTGAGTGAACGAGAAATGTCAGTGTACCCTCTACTCCATATGGTGTGCCTATCTGTGGCATACCACATTTGCCCCGTTCTTGTGAATGTTGCCCGGCAAGCAGTGGTGTTCCCCTCATGAATATTCCTACCGAGCTCGCTCCCTGAACACGCTGCCTGATAAATATTCAACAGGCCCTGATAGATTACTGTGGTCTCACAGACATGTGTTTCCTCTGAGTGTCTGCTGGTTGAATCATTGTCAGTTGTACCGTCTATCTGCGTTATCCAGCTTATTTTATTCTCAGTGGGAGTACACACTCCTTACCCTGTATCGTTATTCACTCAGCAAAACCTCGGATGAACCCTATTTAAAAGTGAGTGAATGACAACTCCTGCCCTGGTTCTTCCAAAAATTCTGAGCAAGTAGTCAGGGGTGGAATGAGATTAATACAAAATGTTAGATTCCCTGAAAGTGAACTGTATCATCCCTCTTGCCATTCCACTGATTTACTCAAGAGCGGTTGAATTTAAAGAGTTCCCCTTGGCCCCTAAGCACTACATTGCATAGCAATAATGGGATCAAATAATTCTCCCAATTCTAGTAATGAGTATTCCCCAGTTTGTATGGGGAACATTTCCTTTGATCTGGTTTCACAGTTGAGGAATCCAATCAAGTATGTTTGATTTTCTCAGCAATTTAGATACTATATCTATCAACCAACACACATACATGCCCATGTCTTACCAATGTAGGTGATGACCATTCAAATTTTCCATATAGTGGTGAGTGCAGTAGCTGTCGCACAATGACTTCGCCGTAGGACAATATGCTATTCAAGCTAATTCCTAACTCCTTCTGATGTATTGATTAGATTTCCACTGAGGGTATAGACAATAATCTGCACATCTAATATGTACTCTTTATGTGTTGTGTGATGTCTTTCCCCAACATAACTTTTAATGTATTAAAATGCCACATAATGGGCAATGGAAATAATATCCCATCTTTTCTGCATGAAGGTACCCTCGCAGCCTTCAGGCATTATGTCAGCCACAGCAAGAATAAAATACAGCTGCCCCAATTAGTCTGGAGATTTAAGTGGCATTTTAGTGCTTTCCCAAAAATCTCGTAATTATGAACTTATTCCAGCGTCGCACTGCATGGCGAGGTTCATTGTACTAATGAGCTGAAACTTAGTGAAAGTCTTCTTCAAAGAGACAACAGCAAAGAGAGCTGCAGCTTTACCACCTCCGGCTCAACAATCTGCAGAGGTGCAATGTTTGGAATCTGGGACACATTTGTCCTGTAATATTGGCTCGACTGTGATATTGTTACCTAGCATCCTCCAAAATCTTAAGATGGCTGAAACATTGGTTATCGACAGGGGAGTTTGACCTTTTTGGCCTTTGCCCTGCAGGTGGATGCCTGGCAACTTCCATGCCGATTGCTGACCGATCCTGCGACCCGCCCTGCACCAAGCTACGTTCCCTCTGCACAGAGGTGAGTGACTACCAGGTTATCACACATCTATTGTCAGATGTCTTTCAGATCCACAGTATGCAGCTCTGGTTTCCCTAGTGGTATTTTTATTGAAGCTGTAGCTCCAGGAATTGGTGTCATGCTTGTGAGATATTGGCAGATCTCTTTTGTTTATTCTACCTTCTAATTCCACAAACGTCTGTCTGTCTATTAGTATGTGGAATGCATATCTCACGAACAGTTCATCTTATTCGGCTTCAAACTTGGCATGTGTGTCCTTAATGGCCCAGCAAAATGCAGTGCCTGATTCAGTGCGATTTGGATGCGTAATACATTTAATATTTATAAATTATCAATAAATAGGCGACCTGCAGTGTGTAGCTGTCAGTGGGGGCAGGGCAGTTTGCCTTCAGTCTGCATATCGACTTGAACATGTCCGATAAACTACAGCAGCAGTATGCAAGTGGGTTAAAATCACCACCACATTATTTGTGTTTAATCATATCGGTCTGACATGTTCGTGGCTACCGCAGGAACAGATCTCTCGTGTGGCAGCAACGTAGAATCACTTCCTCTTTAGCAAGTTGTCTTCAGTGTAAAAGCACAGCGTTCGTTCTGTTTCTGTGATGTTTTATATCGAGCTGAATTGAAGAACTTTTATTCGGAAAAAGTTGTGTTAATCATTCAAACTCGTTATTAACCACAGATCTGAACAGTATTACATTCTGTTTCATTGTTTTAAAAAGCTCTGCACACAACGTCCAGCACACAAACAATTAACTACGCACAAGGAATCATTCTGAAGTAGCTCAGGATCATTAACATAGGCCAGGAAAACAGCCCATTCCCAACAGGCAGGTTTAGAATGGGCACTGCACTAGTTGGTTAAAAAAAGGAACAAATCTGACAGTTCACCACACTGGGGTGAAACAGCATAATTACTGTTACTCAGCATCTCTGTCGCATGATGCCCTTTGGCTTCTCTTGAAATCTCACACCATCTTCTGGTAACTACATTATAATGTCTCCACATGTCTTTGTGTTTTTGATACTGTATATCTTGCAGTCTCTTGTCATCTCTCTGTGCATTTCGTTCCTTCTATTTTTGAGTGTCTTTGCATCGTTTGGGGTATGTTTTGGTTACTTTTGGGGTCTCCAAGCATCTTTTGTTCCCGTCCCTGGTGTATTGTACTATTTTGGAGATAATTGTCCTCCCTTGTGTGGCTTCAGTGCGGACCCTCTAGGCTTGTCCTCCACTATGGAGGCTGATGACTTAAAACATTGTGGAGAGCAGCCAATGTGAGGAAATCAAACCCACGGCATCATATTATTTTACTCTAGTTGGCTGCTGCTCGCCACTTTTAAGCAGTAAAACAATGGCAATGACAATGCTTCACACTCATAAAATGAAAGATTTGTTTTTTTAAACAAAACTAGATGGGCTTAAAGCAACACTTTTCACTGAGCAACAGTGCCCTCTGCGGCCACACATGACAATTCATTATGTTAGGTGATATTTTCATGTTGAGAAAAAACGTAGCCTATCAATCTCTTCAGCAGAGACTGACTGAAACTGAAACAACTGGAGGGTGGATATTACCAATGATCCCCGGCTTCCTAAACCAGAAGAGCATGGCACTGTAACAAATATACCAATCTCTGTTTAGAATTCTTGATATTTAACAAATGTCCTCACTGAATATTGGAGATAAACTCGTTTTTAATGCCTCCTTAGACGTTTTAACTTATCTACAGTTTAGCATTACTCCTGAACTTGCTGGACCTGATTCTGGCCATTTAAGCTGTGACTATCAGTCAGTTACACTCTTCTCACAAGGAGATAGTACCCACTCACCAAAGTTACACTGAGCAAGACCAGACTTTCAGAGTGAGGAGTGGTAATGAAAGTGGCACCACTCTCCCTATTAAGAGTCAGTGGATCATCAAACTAGTTTTGAAGCTTCTAAAGTTTCAAAAAGTTGCATAGTGTTGCTTTAATAAATGCATGGCACACTGAGTCTAATTTGCGGTGAATACCAGGGCAGAATTTAAAGTGGCACTTGGAGAGAGAAGGAGGATAATCAATGGTGTTCTCCTCAGACAGCTGTTAGGCTGAAATGTCAGGCTGAACTGGGACCTGCCAGTGCTCTGGTTTTAAGTTTGTACTCTCAGGCATCTGCTGCTGAAAAGAGTGAGGCCAGCAACTCAGCAGCTGTTTTATACATTGCACCAGCTCTAGAGATACATGAAAATTCACTCATATTCTACTCACCCCTATGCCGATGGAGGAGTGGGTGAAGTGTTTGAGTCCACAAAACACTTCTGGAGTCTCAGGGGTAAACAGCGTTGGAGCAGAATCCAATACAGTTAAAGTCAATCGCGACTTCTTCTTCAGCTGTAATAAAACAACAGAAAAAACACAACATGCCTCCAAACTGCTCGTGGTGTCATCCAAGTGCCAGCAAGCATTCATATTCAACTCGAAACGAGGTCATTTACACCAAGTTTTAAGCCCAAATGTCCGCTGACATATTCCTACGAGGTGCCTTCATGGACCCTCGGACACAGATTTGCAATTGAGCTGTACAAAAACAGCTTCGGGACAGAGTTGCTGATGATATGGATCCGACAGAGCCTCTCATAGCATGCACACACTCACACACACACAAAAACACACACAGGCATACTGGGCAGGGACCACCACAATTATATACAATGTAGGGTACAATGGCTCAGATTGATGACTTAAATGCAGGATGTCTTGGCCTCTGCTGCTTCAACCTTAACCATTCTTGGTTTCATTGAGAGTCTGCTAACTATAAAGCAGTGCTAAATCTTTATAGTGGCCCATTAATGTCACACTGAAACTCTGAAGTGCTGATAGCATCGCTTGGGCACTAAGGGAGGTATGTTATGTTCATGTAATCCTCAGGGTAACAGAAGAAAGGTCAAGGGTCACTGCTCTCAACAGTGGATCAAATGCCAGGGAGTTTACATATGGACCTAGTACAGAGTCAGTGCTCGTCAGGCACTTACAAATGGTTTTAGTCAAATAGGAGAATGTCCATTCTATTTTTGAAACCTTATGTACTGTTAATAATATAAATTATAATATAAATTATAAATCCTCAATAGCATAGTGTTTGAAAACTAATTAAAAAATGTGTATATTTAAAAAGAAGCTGGGCTGACTGTGCTGTGCATTGTTGTCATGTCATCACATCAGATAACTGACAGACTGATAACTGGTCTGGAAATGAATCACTGAATCCACATCTATTCATTTCTGCCCACTGCCACTTGCTGCCTGTGCCAGCAATACGAAAAGACCGTGCTGCTATAGAGAAGAAACAGCCTGTGCTGCCAGTTATTCCTCAGTATGACAGATTAGTCATTTAAAACAGGCTTTTGTTAAGTGGTGTTATTTTTTGTAAGGTACGGTATATATTTGGTATAAGGCAGAGACGACACATTTCTTGCTCTCTCCTGCTGTCGCTGTCCATGGTTCTGACATGTTTTATATGACATGCAAGCCGTGACATGTGGTTTTCATAGCAAATCTCAAAAGATTTAAGAATGCTTGTCAGAACTAGTTATAATGATGTTTTAACAGTGCAAATACACTATATGCCACATGGCAGAAATCACCACAGAACAGAAGATAAATGATTTGAGGATGCGGTTTTATGATATAGAGAAGCAAGGAAGCAAGAGAAGGCGACAGATGAGAGGTATATGGACCAAGTTACACAGTGTGGGTATAGTGCAAAACCCATAGTGTGAGGGAATGTGCGTGTGACATGACATTTGAAATGATGTATGTCACAATACATGTACATTCATATTTACGTGTGTGTGTGTGTGTGTGTGTGTGTGTGTGTGTGTGTGTGTGTGTGTGTGTGTGTGTGTGTGTGTGTGTGTGTGTGTGTGTGTGTGTGTGTGTGTGTGTGTGTGTGTGTGTGTGTGTGTGTGTCCTATAAAATGATGAAAAATACTTCCTTTTCTTTGTTTGCCACTAAGCAGATGTAAATGATCCCTCATTCCCTGCTCTGTCTGCTGTTGAACTCCTGCTGCTCCTGTTTGCATGGCGGCGGCTTCTGAAGCCATCCTCCAGAGATAGTTGTGGAGCTGGGGATCCCCTGCAGGGTGATGAATGGAATCAGGGATGAGAGAGAGAGCAAGATATGGAGGAGGGGTGGTTTTGTGTACCCACACACACACACACCACCCTACACTATCAAACACATGCCCTGTCTGACAGAACTGACAGCATCATCACACCATAGCACCATCACATAGCTGAGTTTGGGATGCGACTGCACAGCTAAATCAAAGCCTTATCAAAGCTGCTATTTGATGCAACTCCGACATTAACAAAAACAGCCTCAACGCTGTAATATCTGGCCCTGTTTCCAAACACCAAGCAGTCTGAGGGGTTTAAAACATCTAATTCTCTAAACTACCTTTGGAAAGCACAGTTTCCCCTGCAGACTTTTACAAAGCTCTGTCTGTACCAGACACATTTTTAAGATCCAAGACATAAGACCTTTGAATTGATTTTAAGAATAAACCAAAAAATACTGAATAATACAACAATGAGCCTCAATACAAAGTTCAATCAACCCAAAAGACCCAAATAAAGACAGTTGTGATGCTCCACCAATTAACAGGCAGCAGCAGTTGAAGAAAGGAGCAAAACATTTTGTATTTTACAGTTCACCTCCTCCACACTCCTCCAAAATATTTTTTCTGCTGTGATACAGTACACCAGGAATCTAATCTTATTACATGGACATAGCACAGTTTGGTCTCAGGCATTTATACCGTCAGGATGAATTGTTCTAGTTCCAACAATTCCAAGATGTGATTTGTCTTCGTTAAGTCTTTTATATATTCAATTAAATTAACAGAATTAAACAAACAGTATTTCACATATGCTCCTCTTATCCTCACACTGACATTTCTCAAACTGTGTTCTAAAGAGATTCCAGTTTATTGTATATTACAGAGCCCATTTCTCTGTTGAGACAGCTCTAAGCTCTGGCGTGAACACACCCACAAAGCATTGGGAATGCATTTTAAATCTGATCATTCAGGCCATATGTGGAGTTGGTCTCAGACATATGTGGTCCAATTATTTAGCAATGTGTACATAAATTCTTCCTGGGACACATTGTATGCACCATCACCAATTGGCGATAGGCTCGCCCCATATTTTTTTATTCCTGATTGTTTCCCATACACTCATTTTGTTTGTGGCCAGTGACAAATATTGATTTTGATTTTCTTTGGGCCATTTGAAATGGGAAAATCTTAGTTTGTAGGGCTGAGCTATTTCTCTCTCTCTCTCTCTCTCTGTCTCTCTCTCTCTCTCTCTCTCTCTCTCTCTCTCTCTCTCTCTCTCTCTCTCTCTCTCTCTCTTATGTGTCTATAGAGCAGGTAAGGGAAATCTGATCATCCGACAGGAGACACATGAACTAACATAGAGCTGTCCACATGTTATTGGATCACTAGAGATGGATGTTAATACCATATTAATAAGCAATAAGTGTGTTAATAGTGAACCTTGCTGTGACCAGGACCTAATACAAGATGTATGTAGATGAAAGTGAAGTGAGTTTACTAAGGTGAGTTTCTTATGGTGGATGTTACCAAAAAAAACCCAGAGCTGCTTCCTGAAGTGATCAAGTAAACCTTCCAGAGGGAAATGTGTCAACAACAACAACACAACAACAACAACACGCCAGCTCTGCTGCTTTATATTGACTCTTTGACAACAGAATCAAAGTAGGATGATACTGAAGGAAAGTGACAGGTTGATAGATGTTCACTGACCGAGGGTAAGATCAGCTTTGAGAGAATGTCCACAAGTCATTTGAGCCTTCATTCTAAATCTTTTCTCCCCTCCTCTTCGTCAACCCACTCCCTCCCCCCCACTTGTGTTTATTCAGCCTGTGTCGGCATTTTTCTTTATTTGATTATTCATGTTCAGTTTCCAGCCTGGGGGTTGGTACTACCCCTGAGGGGCGGAGAGATAAATCGCACGGGTTGCAAAATGATTGAGAATAGAGAAAACAGGAGGCAGACAGGATAAAGGGAAGAAAAGAAAGAAAGGAAAATAATTGAGGGAAGAACAGCAAGAATATACTGTAGAACCAAGGAAAGAAAGTGGGGAAAAACTAAGAAATAACTGAAAGAAAGGAAAATGAGAGGAATGAGAAATGGTTTAATAAGCTGTTTAACAAACAAGAAGAAAGTCAAGTGGAAGAAAAACATTTATTAAAAAAGAGAAGAAAGAAAGGATGGAAGAATGAAGAGGAAAGATGAATAGAAATATTGAAAGAGGGTAGGAAGACGAAAGAAAAAGAGGATAAAGGAAGAATAACAGATAAAGACAAAAATAAGTAATGAAAAAAATCTGGAATCAAAAGAGAATAAAGTCGGGTGTTAACATTTACATATCAAACACACAACTTGACTGCAGGGCTGCGCTGCAAACACAAACTACACACCATATTTTCCATGTTTGCTCTTTCTGGTGCTTTTTATATTTTGAAGGTTTACTCAATATAACAAAGAGACCAAACAATTCCCAGACTACCGGAGGATTCATTTAAGTGTCAATAGTCACCAAAGTATATTTTGTCACAAAATATTAAAAACATTATTCAATTAGCAAAACCCATTCAGGGAAACACAGATATCCATTGTTCACTGATTGCTATGGAACGAAAGAAGGGAAAAAAATATGCAACTTCCGCTGTTATTTTCTCTTCAGGCCTCTGGAAACTATTTTGACATTAAACCTGTGAGAAGTGAAAACAGCTTTTGGTTGATTTGTTCACAACTGGCACACAACAACCTGCTTCAAAGGGTCACATGTCAGGAGGGCTCAGTAGTCTAGTTGCAGTAGTCTAGGTGTTAGATGACCAGAGCCTGGACCAGAACCTTTGCCGCCTTCTGAATGAGAAGGGGACGTGTTCTCCTGATTTTGTGCAGCATGTATGTACATGATCAGATTATTGCAGCAGTGTTAGTGGTGAGGGAGAGTTGATTGTTGAGTGTCACACTCAGGTTCCTTGTGGCCTGGGTGTGGGCTACCACAGAGTTTTCAATGGTGATAGTAAGGTCATGGGTGGGAGAGCCCTTCCCTGGAAGGAAAAGTAGTTTATTCTTGTCAAGGTTGATTTTCAGGTGGTGTGCAGACATCCACTGAGAGATGTCAGTCAGACAGGCAGAGATTTGTGCTGCTACCTGTGTTTCAGACTGGGGAAAAGAGAGGATTAGTTGGGTGTCATCTGCGTAGATGAGGTAGGATAAGCCCTTTGCGTGAATAACAGAGCCGACAGAGTTGGTGTACAGAGAAAAGAGGAGAGGACCCAGGACGGAACCTTGAGGGACCGAATTAGTGAGTGGACAAGGTTCTGCCTTGAACCAGACTGATGAGGATCTAGAAGGTTGTTCTGGTGAAGATAGGAAGAGAGTTGATTAAAGAAAGCATGCTCAAGTGCTTTGGAGAGAAAAGGAAGAAGAGAGACTGGTTTACTTCAGACCGGTTGAGGGTGCGTTTCTTGAGGAGAGGGTTTACTCTTGCCTCCTTAAGAGAGGGAAACAGCCGGTTGACAGGGAAGTGTTAATAAGATGGGTGAGAAAAGGAAGAAGGTCGGGAGCAATAGACTGGAGAATGTGAGATGGGATGGGTCAAGGGGGCAGGTGGTTGGGCGGGCGGAGGTTACCAAGGTAAGAACTTGATTGAGAGACGGGGGTGAAAGTGGATAGAGCAGGGGATGAAGATGTGGTTGATGGAAAGGTAATTTCAGAAGGTGGGTTGGAGAATGAAGAAAGTATGTCTTCTATCTTTTTTATAAAGTAGTTGACAAAGTGGCTTTGTAGAATGTAGGAAGGATGGAGAAGAGTTTTTGGGGGTTGTAAAATGAGGATTGTATTTAAAATTGATAAAAGGAGCTTTTGGCTGCAGAAATAGAGGCAGAGAAGGAGGTCCTCAGGGTGTTTTGATTTCTGCCATTTCCTTTCTGATGCTCGCATAGTGGCTCTGTCGGCATGCACTGAGTCAGACAACCAAGGAGCTGGGGAAGACTAGCGCACCTGTCGTGAAGTAAGAGGACAGCGAGAGGAGGAAAGAGTCGAGAGGAGAGTATGTCCATGTCACTGTATTAAACCTGCCTCCTCCCTGTGTCAGATGGGTGTGTGCGGCTGTATAGACGGCTACACTGAAGTGATGACGTCAAATGGTCAGCTGGATCAGTGCACCCTCATCCCCGTGCTGGAGATCCCTACCGCAGGTGACAACAGGGCTGATGTCAAGACCATCCGGGCCTTGAACCCCACCCAGCCTGCAGCCAGCACGCCAAGCAGGGTGGGACGCACCTGGTTCCTGCAGCCCTTTGGTCCAGGTAACGCATCTCGATACAGTCCGACATATCCCACTGCTGGAACTCGTGTTAACCTGATGTTGATTGATACAAGTGTAGAAAATAGTTAAAAAGAAAGAACGGTATAGGAGAAAGAAGTAATAGCAGAAGCTAAAAATAGAAAAGGAGGAATAACAAAGAGAAATATTGCGAAAAAAGAGAAGCGACAAAGGGATAGGAAGGTGTAAAGAGGAATGGATGAAAAACTGATTCAGAAAAAACAAAGAACAGGACAACAGAAAAATAAATGAATGGGGGAGGTAAAAGATAAAAGGTATGAGGGTCTGAACAACTGATGAACCACAGGAAAGAAAAAAAAGAGGAGAAAGGCAGAATAATTATTTCCCTGTGATAAGTCACAGGGAAATGTAGGAAAGGGATACAAATCAGATCAAATAAAAAGAGGAAAAGTTTAGATGAATGCAGGATGAGCACAGGAAGGAGGTCATGTTTAAATGACATCATTAATGCAGAATATAACAAAGTGGAATGAAGGGATGGAGAAGGACTACAGCTCTGAAACAGTCTCCAATCAAATATTCATCTCACTGTGCATATTGAAATAACAGGCTGCCTTTTTAATTGGGTTTCCACAAGGAGGAATCATATGAGCGGAACACACATGAACTGACTCTGTAATCTTTTCTCATTAACACGGACTTATCACAGCATATTTATAGATGAAGGTGTTGCACTACAACAGCACATTTAGCAGTCAACATCTCTCCTGCATGTGCTGTGTGCTGCAGTTAAAGGCTTTGTATTGTTCATCTGTGTGTTCCATTCACGATTAGCGGACATGACTTATTGTCACACTCTACTGCCCCCTTAAGCTCAGAGAAGGAAATGAACACAGTAAACGGAAGAGTCAGTGGGCAGTTTATCTGAAACTAATTCAGCTCTGCAATAAATCCTCCTCCATGAAGGTTCTCATGTTCAGATTGTGTTTAAGCTGCTTTAGAGAGGCTGCGGTTTGTAGTGCTGTTGAGCTGCTAAAACCCGATGCTGAACCAGAAGGGCACTAAGGGAGTACATACCTCCGCCAAGCCCTAACAGTCCACTTATGAAACCAAATTCATTAGATCATGATTTTTTAAATTTGGATCTGCACCAAATTGCACAAACTCATAAATATCAGTCGCCGGAACATACCTGTTTTGTTTTCCCGACTCCTGATTTGTTTTCAAGATCCACGAATTATTCTCTGGGAAATCAACAAAAATCTTGTACAATGTTCAAGAAGTTGAAAGAAAAAAAACAAGTATCTAATTAACTGCACAGAAGAGGGTTAGAAAAAAGAAAAGTTTCCTAATCTCATTTACAATTACAAAATAAAATGTCACATGTTCCTAACCCACCGTACACCTGAGTTTATATCCTTACTGTGTATTAACTCCTTGTATCTTGGATTCTCTTTGCAGATGGGAAGCTGAAGACCTGGGTGTATGGAGTCGCAGCAGGAGCCTTTGTTCTGCTCGTATTTATAATCTCCATGACATACCTAGCATGGTAATGTACCAACACCGAAGGGTCTTTTATTTCTACTCGGACTCCATCATCACTTTACTTACCATTCATGCCGTCATTCACCTACAGTCAGTGATGTAATGGGGATCAGTGTAGAAGGACAGAGCCGTGTTTGTCGCTGATGGTTAACAGACACAGTAATTTCCTTAAATTAGCCTCGTGGAATGGACTGGGAATCAAAGGAAAGTAAAAGCTATGAAATGAATAGTTGATGAAAGTAATAAACACATGAAGAATGTGTTAAAAACAGTCTTAATTCGGGTAAAACTGACTCTATAATGCCACTGAAACTGATTTTGGTTTGTTTGTTCTTAAAAGAAAGGAAATTCATTATCAACTCATCTTAAACAAAACCTCTGAACTGTTGACCCTTTGCTTTTAGTCCACATAGCCCTCTTCCTCTAGCTTGCAGGTCGTCTCTACTGCTGCACTGCTGATGCATGTAGCCATGCAACAAGCGGACAAAGTTAAGTGACATAAATGAAAGACTTCTGCCGATTAGACCCTATTGATGCCATCATGGCTGAAAGGGGGTGAGGCTGTGTGGTTGAGACTCTGCTGGCCTCCACCAGGCTCCTGCAGATGGGGACTGGCGGTGTTTAGGGTGAGGGGTCACAGGGAAAGATGACTGCAAAAGAAAGGAGAACACATTTAAAGTTTGACAGCAACGACACGATTGGCTGATTGAGGCTCTGGTGATTTCTGATTGGATTAGTGGACACTCACAGTCAGCTGATTAGAAAAAGTGGGGGGGAGAGAATTGTGAATAAATGAGTCATAAAGAAAGCCTTCCTGGTTGAACTAACACTGAGTTTTGTAACAACTAGACAGAGTAGATGGGCATATTGTCACTAGCACTTGATCCAGCTATCAGAGTGAGTATCAGCCTGATATCAGTATTGAATCCCTAATGAATATTTCCTTTTTGAAAAATCAGGCTTGTTTTATACGTAATTAATTAAAAATTTAATGAAATGTGTTTCTATCATTAAAAGAATTTCAGCTGTCTAGTCTTTTAACTAGGATTAGGCTCAATTGTCTGGAGAACAGCATCAGTACGACACTCGGGTCATAGTCCCGTTGGGTTTGACCTCATTACATCACTGCTCGTGTTCATTCATTCATTAATTCATTCATCCCTTCATTTATTCATTCATTTAACTTTCCATTTGTCTTTGAGTTCATCGTTTTGCCCTATCATTTCTTGTTTTTCTTTCTCCACCTCCACTCTCACACTCCCTGCTCAGTCCTTGTGGTTGTTGCCTCTGCTCCGAGCCGGGGTCCAAGTCCCCCTCAGACGGGGTTTACTGGATGGACCCGGTGCCTTACACATGTCCCGCCTGCCAGAAACTAGAGCAAGAGGAGTTACGGCAGCTCGGCCTGCTCCAACCACATCTGCAGCAGGAGCAGCTATATGAGGCCCAGCTCCAAGAGCCACCTCCATCACAACAACAGCCGCAGCAGCAGCAGCAGGCACTGCCACACCCACCACCTCCCTTTGAAACCCTCATCACTTAGAAAAGGCTTCACCTCGCCTCCCTGTCACTCACTTCCACTTGTAGCCAAACACCTAGAGTGCCTGTTGACTCATGTCAGTGGATCACTTCCTGGAGGTGAGCTGTCCGAACTACACAATTTCCATGTTTGCTCTTTTATTTGTAAAAAGCGAAAAGGTCCCCAAGTATCGGATGATTCCTTTAAGGGCTTATCTGATCAAAGCTTCTGTATCAGTCACGCAGAAGTATATTTTCTTACTGGATTTGGAAAGGAAACGTTTGGATTTGCATAAACAATTAAATACAAAAGACAAATGATCAGTGCTCCCATCTGTGTCTGGCTAGATGAGCCTGTGTAGCAGCATGCAGATTATAAAACAAAAAAACATTCAATTGAAACCCATTGTTACTGCTACACGGTAAATCTCTACTGACAGGTTTGCAAATATATTTCCGTCTTATGTATCTGAAAATATATCTCATCCACTATGTTTCCGGTTACATTTTTACAGTAGCATTTTTATTATTATTATTATTATTATTATTATTATTATTAATGTAAACTAGTGTTTAAAGGGCCATGAGGGATGAGGGCATGATTTCAAGTGTCCCCCATAGGCTCAAGTGGTAGAAAAATATTCAAAAGAAACAACAACATCATCAGCCAACCTCTGCAATAGTAAGATGTTAGTGTTAGATTTCCAAGATTCAAGAGGAGGTGTTGTTTCCATCGCCTTAACACCTGAACATAACCTGATCCCACTCGCTAACCTCGCTGCCTCCTCCTGAGCCTCGAATCCAGCGTGTGCTGATTGTTGACCTGCAGCCCAATCACAACTGGAAGTTGTGTTCTCCTCTGCTACCATCTTGTGGTCATCCATCCACATTTCATGTCATGTCATGTCATGCCAGATAATCATCATGTCATCACTGAGCTCAAGTGGATAAAGTAATTTCTCCACCATGTGGTACATGCTGTATTTTTTTTATCTCCTGTGATAGTGTGTGTTGAACAGTGACACAACCCAACACTCTCTCTGCACTGATGAATAATTGCATGGGAATTCCTCAGGACCATATGTTCCTCCACGTTTTATCCCATTTACTCTAAATCACTTCTACTTCACTGCGGACCATTTTCCAAAGCATTCCACAATAATTATTTTTTATCAGCCTTTGAAGGAGCAATTTCCACTCATTGCTCCACAGCAAATGAACAATTGGGTAAATTAATCCATTACAGTGAACATAATGACTGCTGATTATTAATTGTAAATGGGGAAATTATTTCTATGCTGCATCGCAGTTCAGCGACAATTCAATATGTGTGTGTGTGTGTGTGTGTGTGTGTGTGTGTGTGTGTGTGTGTGTGTGTGTGTGTGTCTGTGTGTGTGTCTGTGTTATATGTATTTAGACATTTTTTTAATTCACATTTTCTTGATAGTGACACAATCACGTCTTATTGTCTGCAGGCTGATGTGATCACATTGCGTTCAGTCACACATTGAACTGAATCAAATACTATGATTCATTATTTTCACCTTCTCATTGGAGTAGGCTTGTCGTCCCACTCAGCCCTGAAAACATGATGGATACGTTTCTCCAACAAGTTTCCAAGGAGAGCAACATTAAAATCACTTGACAAACTAAAGCCAAATACAACCCATGCAGCAGGGTGGAGCCAATCCTGGTTGACATTGGTTCAGCTGACCTATCAGAGTTTGAACACAGAACCTTCTTGCTGTGATGCAACAGTGCTAACCACTAGACCACCACGCTGCCCCATATTAACATTTGACCTGATACGTACCTCTGTTAACATTTAGTTTTCTGTCAGAGACAAAGGCAGAGATTGTGCAGTTGTTTTCTTTGACATTAAAATTCCCCTCATCTTCTCTGCATTGGATGAATCTAAAAAGTATCTAACAGGTTATTTTGATGAGCGAAGAGTTTGGAATACTTCAGAGAAGTTTAAATCAGACACTGAAATTTGAGTGAAATTAAAGTAAAAAACAGGAAGACATAAACTACAGGGCCAAGTGATTAGGACTGAGGATACTGTTGTATTAGGAAACATATGAACACTCGGGATCTGCTTCACTAAACCTTTTCTCTTTTTGTCTGTTTTGCAGCAAAAAGCCAAAGAAGCCTCAGCGACGGCAGATGAACAACCGACTGAAGCCGCTGACTCTCGCCTACGACGGAGACGCTGATATGTAGAAGTCTTCCTGCTGACCGCTCTGAGCTGGAGACTTCCGTCCTACTGCAGGGCACACGGGGTTGCTATGGAAACCCCTTGATGTCAGGGCTGCCGCTGGGCATTGTTCAAACAACACGCAGACATCCCAGGAACACGAGTTTGACGGAAAGAGAAACCTCAAAGATCAAGACACTGAATCCATGTCCATTAGCAGCCTTGATATTCCTGTCGTCGTCGTCTTTTTTTTTTTATTTCCGTTTTGATACTTTCAGAAGAGCCTTCATGAATTCTCTGTCTTCTTTCGGAAGTCTGCCTTTGCTTCTCTTGCCATCTACTACTGCCAGTAACATCCAAACCACGGCCGTTGGAGAGGGTCACACGAAAAGATTTTGCTCTAAAAGCACAAATCCTCTTCTTGTTAATTTTGCCTCAGCTGAGCGGGATAATCTCGCTCCCTTCTTTGTCCCATTTAGGAACATTCAGAACCCACAGTGTTATTATGGCCTGGATCCATCTCACGAGAAGAGAAGATAAAACCAGAGGAGGAAAAAAAAGTGTAATGAATCCCCGAGCCGTCATCACTTCTGCCTGCCTATCCCTTCTCAGTCTTTCAGGCATAATTTTGCACTATATTAGTGCAGCATGATATGTTCTTATGTCTAGCTTCACCATAGGAAACTGCCTCTCTCAATACAAGATGGTGTACAGTCTTGTGCTAGAAATGTAAAAAAAGTAGACTTTTTTGCAAACAGAACTCACCAATGTTTGTAATATTTTTCTTCTATTACCTCTTGTATGTGATACGATGGGACTCCGTGTAAATAGATTTCTTTTTTTTTTTTTTTTGTGGTCTCAACCTTACCTTTCTAGTATGTACAGGTTCACGTCCCAAACTCTGCCTGAATTGATTTATTCTCTGATGAGCTTTTGACTGTGACTTCAGGATTTTTACTTTTGTAATTAATGGATAAACGTCACTGTTGTGGATTCAGAGTGCATGAGACCCATAGAAACGCATTCATCGTCACGAAACTCTGTAGCTGTGACAGGGGAGGAACGAAAGACGTAGACATGGATGGCGTCAAATACTCAAATACATTCACAACATTTACAAACACATAAAATCAATCAATTCTGTTGTTTTTGATTGTGACGTAAATCTTCTAGATTCTTTTGCGATCTCACTTTGCTACAAACTAACGACTTCACATGGCGTGATGCCCGATCATGTCAAAAGGTCAAAGTGTTTGAACCTCAGTAGCGACGCTCAACGGTGGAGGGAAATGCCCGTCAGTGAAGATTTGATTTATCTCCGAGAACTCTTGTCTTTCATCTCTTTTGGAATATGATGAGTTGTGATAACAGCTCACACTTCTGGCCAGGGGCTGAAGTGTGAGCTGATCAGATGTTATCTTCAGGAGTTGTTCGAGTGTACACAGGCAACTGGACTTTACTGGTTTTTCTTGAGGATGTTTCACCTCTCATCCAAAAGGCTTTTCCAGTGAAGTGAAATGAAACAAGCAAGTCCAGTGGACACTGGTACAACTCCTGTAGATGCCATGACCTGGATGACTGACAACTTCCACAGATATGTCAGATTGTTAGTTTTGGAAAGTTTCCGAGATTGACATCCACCACTTTGTTCTGTTTTGTCATTTGAAGGCAGCTTCTACCGTTCAGCAAGTTAACAGGGAATTAGGGAATTAGGAACCTCTACGTGTTCTACTTGTTTTTTGATGATTCCTGAAGTGAATCATCAGTTTTTACGCAGCTCATCGATGTGCTCCCACCTTCTTATTTCATTTTTTTCAGCCTTCACTCAGATTTTGCGTTCATCCCAGAATTTTGGCTTCTGGTTTACAAATAGTAAGTATTTACAAATAGTAAGTATTGGCTTAATTAAAGGCCGATACATCATCGGTAACTAAAAAGAAAGTGAACCTCCATCTTCTGTAGACATTTTGTTCTTGATTCATTTTGAATCCACACAGGTCTTAAGGTGTTCGAGATGTCCTGTCTGCACCGTCCTCAAATCGGTCTAATGTCGTCTGCAGCTCAACAACAAACACTCCCCTGTACTTAGTTTTGTTGAGGAGGTTCCTTCCTGTTCACAGCTACAGAAAAAAACTGTCTGAGAAGCATTCAGCTCTGTCTTACAGGTTTCACTCATCCATTCATGTTTACTGAGACTCTCCATTCATGTATTTCAGAGAGAGGAAACAGTTGTGGCCTCACTTTCTTAAAGAGCTTTCAGTCTGACTACATCAGCCTGGGTGACCTGTGGATCCCATGATCAAATCCCATGTAGGAGCTTTTCTACTGATAAGAGCACATTTCAGGAAGAATCATTATACGGCGACATTTTGATGTGAAAACTGAAACCATACAGTGCTGCCTAACATCACTGCCTGATGGAAGCTCGGGGGTCCAGTCACCCAAAGTGAACGTTGTATTATTTGTTAGAACTGAGGCATCATATCGTTGCCAGAGAATGGCAGTTTAATATTCTGTGGAATTTGTTGCTAGTAAATTAATGGAATGTTTAATTTATATTACTTGGAATATGAGTTGTAAATAAAGTGCTAAATATTTCTTTTTTTTATTATTTATTGTTCATGTACCATAATAATGTTTCATTTTTTACTACACAAGATGTTATGGATACATAAAACTAGAAAAAAAATGGAGGTGTGAATGTGGGTGTGCTAAAAGGGAAATTGATAACCTTGTGAAAAAGTCGCAGATAAATCTGTCCTTTTCCTACTGTTTGTTTATTTGTATTTGACTAATTGCTGATAATAAACAAGGGGGATATTTGAAAGTGCATTCTCATGTTATTGACTGTGAAGCAGAAGTATCTTTCAGTCAACATTGACTATCTACTCCATGAATATTAGAGCCTCGTAGGCAATTTTCAATTATCAATCAATTATTGCAAAGTAAGATTTTTTCTTAATTCATGGCTTGATTCTTAATTTAATTGTGACACAATCACACAAGAGGTGACGGTAAAATGTGTTCAGGAGGCTGCAGTTATTAAATTAAAGGTGAGGAATTACATCACACTTTGGTATTTTACAAAATGACAAAGCTGATTAAATGCTTTGGTAAAGAAAATCTAGAATAATATTTGGGTCGTGCAGTGAGTGAAACAGCCGTCTGCAAACGCTCAGGTAAATTTGGGTAATCTGGGACATTTTTTGCTATTTTGACTTCTACAACTTATTCCGATGTATCACATATTATACCTTTCTGTAATCTTTAAGATGTTTTCTAACCACACCAGAAAGAATGGAAACATCATACTCAGAGGACACACGACACAGCTCTTAGTGTTGTTTGTGCCCAAAAAGACAATTCTGTTGGATTTGATACTCTGGGACAGGTCACGTTGTAATCTGGGACACTTGTAACAACGTGACCTGTTATTGAGGCTTATACACGTCAAGCTCAATATTACTCATTTTAAAAAAGCATTATGAATTTATATTACATATATTATTCAAGAAATGTCATTGACTCCTCTTAACATGTAAACGTTATTAAAGTTATAATATTTATTTAAAACATTCTATTCTAGGTGTATCACACTTCTACTACTAAATTTGGTAAATATTAGTATTTGTTGGCATCTATTGCACTCCCTCACATGTGGCTCTCTCTGATTACACTACATTCCATTCACAGTAAAATACAACACCGTAGCAATCCACCCACCGACTCAGATGTCGGTATTCATATCTTATAAAGTTTGTAGTCCTGCTTTTCATGATTAAAACCATGAGTTAATTTTGGTGGGACAGTAACAATGATCAGATAAAAGTCTTTAAAGCAGTCATAAAGCTGCGGCTGTGGCTCAGGGGGTAGAGTGGTAGTCCTCTAACCATAAGGTCTGCCATTCGATCCCAGTCTCCTTCTCATAGATGCACTGTATAAATGTTGTTGTGAATGGGTTGATGGCAAAAAAAAACCTGTACTGTTAAGTGCTTTGAGTGGTCATCAAGACTAGAAGAATACAGACCCCTGACCACAAAGCCGTGTTGCCAGGACGATTCAGACAAAAAAGGGAAACATCTCAATCGTAAGAGGGTGTGTACACAGTTAACATGTTCCGGATCAATGTCTTGAAAAGACAAAAATTAGGTATTGGTCCCCCCTGTTATCCCTCATACATCTCCCTACATTGTGACCAACCATGAACCGGAGACCAATTGCTAGGGGCTGTACAGAAACATCGGGTCCAATGTGCTCCATCTCCACTACAACTTCCAATCTGTTAAGGAGCTGTAGAATCCATGCCTTGGTGCATCTGGTAGTCACAATGATGGGCACATCAGTTAACAGTTGCAGATCATTTTAGTCTAAATGGGCCATTGTAATATATTCCACCACCAGATGTCAGTAGAAGACAGCTAAAGGTCTGCAGACTGCTCAGCTCAACCAGGATATTTTTGTTTTTTTTAGGCACCTCAGTCACATCAGCTTCCAGTTCCTACCTTCACACATGCAATGCTAAAAAAAACTCTTCATGCAGCCTTCATTTAAACGTCTCTACTTTTCAATAAATGCTCTGAAGGGATAGACAGCCTTATCAGAGGTGGGACAATATTCAAATTTTGTGTAAAACTCCAGTCCAGACAAAAGAGGAGATTGGAGACGGGCGGGTCAGTGCGGGTTAACCTCTGTCATGATAAACTGATACATTCACATCCCTGAATGAGCCAACATCACAAAAACTGCAAACACACACTAAGGTCACAGATTCTGCACTGGAGATTCCTTCCCCTGCCTTATTCTGCTATTTTCTTTTAACCTTACTGGGTTTTTTGCAACAAGAGGATCCTGATGCACAGATTCCGTTTTAATGCATTCATTTATATCGGCCTGTTGTCCTCTGCTTGTTGAAGTAATGTAATTGCCTTTATCACCAGAGCCCCTGATTATGATCGGATGTTTGGAAGTAAAACAGAGACAGGCCACTACATGGGTTCGGTCCTCTCATTTAATCAGCACTTCACATAATCATGTCTTTGTCTTTCAATTAATTCCCCCCCGTCTAAGAAAAGGAAGTCCTACAGTCTGCCCTAATCAATTAAGTCATGTTGTAAAACCCACTTCAAACGGGTGACATTGTAGTGACCTCAGAGACATCAAGATCTGCGGAAAAAATTTGATTAAGGATGCTCGGTCAAACACTAAAGATCATCTACACAGCATTTCCTTGTTTCCAAGTTCTGTTCCCGGGAGCCCAGAGATAAAAGATCATCTCCTCCTGATAAAAATAATGTACTGTCTCAATCAAGTGAAGTGGTGGTCTGCCTTTAAAAAAGCTTTCAGAAATGTCTGCAAATACAGTGGTGAGCTAATTCCTGATTGTACATGATTTATAATGTCTGGCCTGAAGAATGTCAATCCGTAATAAAAACTGACCTTCACTACCCCAGGTAGCAGTGAAGAAGGACTTTTTTGAAAATGGAGACCTCAGAAATTTAGTTTGGGTTAAACATCAGCACACTGCACACAGCTCACTAATGTTTACCACCATGCTTGTCTTGATGATTAAAAGCTACATCCAAGAGAAGCAAAACATGTGGTTCAGTCCAGATTGTTCCAATTTTTTAATTGCAGATTTTACGTCTAACTTTTGAAATTGTCTCTTGCCGTGGTATGAATATCATTTGGGGAAAACAGAGGGAAACAACCGATTAGGGGGATGACTTTTGGTCGGTCAAATCATCAAGAACAGAAAGCAAATGGCATTGTAAAATCTGAACGGATATATATAGAGTTCACCAACCAACTTCGTTCCTTTACTCTGTTTTCTCCAGTGGTGGAACGTCTATGTTAAATGTTTTTTGACTTTACTTTCTGTTAGCATGCTAACCAGCTAGCTTTGGCCTGTCAGGCCCGTCTCTTCACTTTCTGACAGCGAGTCACTGTTGCGTCCAGTCTGCCCTGAAGAGTCAGTGCTCCTCATTGGACGCATCATAACAACGTCACGTAAACTGAACACCTGCTGAAACGCTTTGGAACATGACCAACACCGCCACCTGCTCCAGGCAAGAGACCACATTTGTCAGTCGAGAAACCATACATATATTTATTGTATGTTGTCTGTGCCAACGTTCTTGTGATGGTATGGTTGTGTTGGACAGATGTTATGGACACGCTACACACCCACTCACCACCATGCTCGCTACATAAAGGACTCACTGTTTCCTGCACGAGCACTGAATATCATCCAATATGAATTCAATTCCTTGGGATACTGCGCAGCACTGTCACCACATTCTTAAATATCAGCACAAAAGTTTGTAAGTGCAACGTTATCATGAGCAATAGCTAGAACGAACAGAGTCAGGAAAAAAAGGTTGTAACGGATTCATCTCCATTTGTTTAAGAATTCTCTAAGCACCTTTTATTGCAGACTATCTAATGATTTGAAGCAGCACAGAGAAAGAAGGCCTCCTGCTCCACTCGTGTTAACTTCTGAAAGTTTTTCTAAGTCTCAAATCTGTGTCTGTCTCTCATTTGAAGGCTTGTATTCAATCCCTTCAATAAGCCACATGGAAACTTGAGTTTCCATCCCTGCTTCTCCAGGCTGACGCTGGCACTCGTTCTAATTGTGATGAGGAAGCGATTGATGTGCAGCAGCTGCATCCTGTGACCGACACTCTGCTCAGCCATTTGTCTCTGTCAGCTCCCCCTCAGCCCGCCCACCCTCCACATCCTCCTGAAAAGCACTGGCAGCATCGACCGTGACTGCAGAATGCGGGCCTTTTGTCACCACACGTGGCGTGAAGCGTGCCCTCGGCCCTTCTGGTCAAGCCCAGTTTGACTCCTATCCCTTGCTGCCGGATGAGGAGTGACACTTCAGATGGCAGCTGGTTGGGCAGCAGCCATGGCAAACCTGCTGCTGTTGCGTCACGGCCATGCCTGAGGGCCCGCAGCAACATCTGCCCTCACAATTGGCGATGGAGCCGAGCCAGCCAAACGTATTCATGCCACTGGACGCCACCGTCACTCAGCTGAGCAATCATCCTCTTCCTCTCTCCTGCCTTTATCTGTTGCCCCTCCTCTTTGCAGCTCAATGGTAAGCTATTAGGAAGAGGCTACCCTGCAATTTCCTCCCCCGGCACTGAATGGGCACCAAAAGGTGTGCTTGGAAAATTAGCAACTCGACCTCCTGATTATACTCTATCAATGAGGGACAATCTGCTGAGAGGAGGAAGGAGACCAGGTGTTAGATTGAGAACCACGGAACATTCTTTTTATCCCATCTTTGTAATGGCAGCAAAGTCCCAGCTGTGTTCACATCACTCTCGTGAATGGTTTTCACTCTGTGACACTGACACAAATCAGCAGCTCCGGTCTAACTCTCGGTGCTTTACTGATGCCCACACTTACCCAATGACACAGGCAAGGCCAGGCCGCCCTCAGATGAGAGCTTTCACTTTGTTCCCTCTCCTTAGCAAACCAGTCATGTGAGGTTTTTCTTTTGCCAGTTAAGTAAGAAATCTGTGGTATGAATTTTGAGTTTTAACACATTTCAATAACGTCTCACCGTCCTCTGGACTTCACGAGTGCTGCATGGAGCCAAACACAATCCACACCAGCCCAGTTACCCTTGGAGTTATGTTCATACTGGATGCCTACACAGCTGACGATTTATGTCCACTGACAATGTTCAGTGCCACTCTAGGAAGTAGTTTGTCCTTTATGTCACAATCCAGCAGCTGTTACATGTGATGCTACTTTTGTTTATAACCCAAACCCTAACTGTGACAATAACTAGTCCAACACTGACACTATAAGATTGCTAACCCCGAACCCTATACTTACCGTTTCTATCCTTAATCATATCATAGTTGCATACATATATATACAACATAGGCTACATCATACATATTTGCAGCAATCATTCAAAACGTCATCAAACATAATCAAGGGGCTCTCAAACATTCCCAGTATCATTGTTCTTGTCAGAAAATAAAGGTTTGATTGTTCGATTGACAGCCAACCTGTTCAAAACTGATCTTCAGTAGCCCAACTTTGTCTAAAACCAGACATTCTTGCTGAACTGGTGCAGTCATGTGTCTTTGTGCTTTCGGCCCATCACAGTGTTCCCAGGTTATATGAGCGTCCTCTGTCTTCTTTGTAACCATAGCATGATGGTAAATATTCACACTCTACACATGGGGGATTTAAAACATTATTTAATTAAGTTTGATCCAATGCTGTTCAATGTTGCAAAGCTCAATGATTCCATTTAGCAAAAATAGCATGTTAATACCCAGATGATAATGAAATAGTCTCGTTCAAGTTCCCAGTTTGGTCTATGATCACAATTTTGATGTTGTTTTGCTCCCTGACTTCTGTTTTCTGACCGAAAAACAAACAATCTGAGCTTCGTTGTCAAATGAAAACTTGTGATATCATCTTATTAGCGAGCTCTGTACCCAGTTACATCAATGAAACACAGGAGGAGATGGACACAGCTGTAGAAGTGACTGGAAGCTGACAGACACAGACAACTGCACTTTCAAAATATTTCTTCAACTTTCATGAAGGACGTTAACTGCTCCCAGCAACTGCTCCTCACTTCCATGTTGACGGAAAATGAAATTACTGGGATGGACCCTATACATCAATCACTACAGATTGGATAGAACAAAACAAGGCAGAACTGTACCAGAGAGAAGTGGACTAAACACTGTCAGGCTGAGAAATGAAGGAAAAGGGTAAAGCATGAGTGAAAAAGTTCTGGTAAACTTAATACATTTCTGTCACCTCATCTGCTTCCTGCGTGAACCTCGCTGACTAATAAAATAAAAAATAAAAAAAGCTTTTAGCTATTTTGGTCATATTAATATTTTACATTGTTTTGATGCGAAAGCTTTTTAATTCTCTGTGGCTATTGGAGTTTGTTACTGCACATCATTGTTGGCCTCTGCCTGGGTAACCATAGGAGACACTTTGCTTTTAACATAGTGCTGGTTAAATAACAGTAAAAAGTATTAATATTAAATGGTGTGCCCTCCACTTGCATCAGTCCCATTCTGACCAGAAGTCAAGGATGAAGTATTCTTTGAGTAGTCTTTAAAGGTCCCATATTATTCTTAGGTTTTTTCGTGATTTTGTTTTAAAATCACTTTCAGCACAGGAGATGAGATGTTGGATGTTGGACATACATTGTTTGCATGTGAATAAATTGAATAGAATATTTGTATTTTTAAAAAAAATTACAGGGCTGTATTTATATTGCACTTTTCTCGTCTTGATGTCCACGTTTACATTACTTTTTTGCCATTCACCCATTCACTCATATTCATAGTGCATTTATGTGCAGCACATCTATTCTACTATACTTCTATTATCAAATACCAAGGACAAATGAAATGTGGAAAGACAAATGGAATTGGAAAGACTGATCGAACTGCTGACCTCCTGTACCTCCTGAGCCACATAAACCAAACTGGTCATAAGTGACTGGATAATTGTTTTGAAAAGTCTTTCCTTGTAAAACATGTGGTCATAGTAACCGATGCCAGGCTTAGGTTAGGTTTCATGCTTGGTTCGGTGTAGTTATGGTACCAGGTTTAATGTGGCCACCATGTCAACAGATCAGCAAAGTTCCAGATTACTCTCACTGACGATGATCTGGTGAATGGTCTGTATTTTATATAGCGCTTCTCTAGTCTTGATGACCACTCAAAGTGATTTACAGTGCAGATTTTTGCCATTCACCTTTTCACACACACATTCATACAGTGCATCTATAGACAGCACTTCTTTTTTTTCTTTGAAGCAATTTGGAGTCAAGTATCTTGCCCAGGCATGTGAAATGGGGAAGAATGGGATCGAACTGCCAACCTTCTGGTTAGAGGACGACCTGCCACAGCCTACCCCTGAACATTTGAACTTTTACATCTGATATCAATGTTTAATTCTGTGAAGGTTTAGCTGAATATCTTCAGCATGTGAAGACATGCAAAGATTGTGGCTACAGTCAAAAAGAAAGTAACCACTGACTAGAAGGTCTGTGACCAAACACGAACTTTGTCTCCTGCATGAAAGTTCAATGTGCTTTACTCAAGTAATCACCCCAACCTTACATACTCCTTCTCTACATAAAGGCATCTCTACTTCCTCCTCTGACACTGAACATCTGCACTGGACATAAATCATGAGATATTAATTGTCAGACATGAACATAACCACTGTGAATACTGACCTGGGTCGCCCCAAGCACTGACCTTGCTGGTCTCTGCAGCACTTCCTGACTCCCAGTTCAACTTCTGCAAACTGGCCCTCCTGGAATCTCTAAAAAAAAAAGGAAGAATGCTGAGCTAATCGTGAATTATTGGCCCTTTAGCTTACCGTAGAAGAGACTGTGTTTTATTGCAGCCACAATGCAAGCCGGCCGACCCCCTGTGATTTATCTCCACCTGCTCTGGTGCTGCATGCCATGCTGGGCCCGTGAAGGCTATCTGGGCCATTCAGAGCAGGATCCCATCAGCCCTGCTGGCTGAGTTATGGCGACAATGCCAGAACACTGCAATGTTGTAGCAATGAGACTGCTGGGGATTTATTAAAGCATGGCCCCTCTCGTCTTTTCTTTTCTGCTCACCTCCCTGCCCCTTCTGTTCCCTGACAAAAAGAGCCCTATCTATCTCCAGCCCAGAAACACACACTCAGCATCTGAGCGGGCCTTGGTCACCCTATCCTACCTCTGCTGGCATGGAGAGCAGACACACACACACACACACACACACACACACACACACACACACACACACACACACACACACACACACACACACACACACACACACACACACACACACACACACTTCGATCTTAGTGAGGACACTCACTGACATAATACAACCCCTAGCCCCTTACTCTAACCTTAACCATCCAAACAAAAGGCCTAACCCTAACCCTAACCTAATTCTAACCCTAAGCCTAAAACCAAGTCTTAACCCTCAAACAGCCCATTCAAAAAGTGAGGACCGGACAAAATGTCCTCACTTTCCAAAAATGCCCACACTTGGTAGGATCCTCACAAAGATATAAGTACAGGACCACACACATACACACACACACACACACACACACACACACACACACACACACACACACACACACACACACACACACACACACACACATACTTTTCTTAAGACCCTGGAGTTGGAATGTTACTCTGAGACACGTATCCCTCTTACGGTATGTCTCAACTCAAAGGTCCCCTCACTAGCATTTTCAGACTTTTGAATCAAAGCTTATAAGCTCAGGCTACATCACAACATCATATAAACTGATTTTTTTTATAACCATGTTTGTTGTTTTGAGTTTCAATCAATCAATCAAATTTACACATATTCACAAGTACCAAGGGCTAGAAACCTCAGAGAGAGCCACATGTGAGGTGTCCCTCTACCAGGACGGACAGAAGTGCAATAGATGTAGCACAGCACATCATCGAAATTACAATATTTATACAACATTGATTATGATGTTGTATTAGAAGAAAAAAGTTTTGAGCATAATGGAAAAGTGTGTCAATGCTTATTTATACATTAGAAAATGTCTGATGGAGATGAAGGTAGCAGTGATGACAGTTGAAATAGGGGAGTTACTGCCAGTAATGGTAGAATATGTGAGTAGACATATTGTATATCAAGCAGTGTTTGTTGTAATCATAATCCATGATCAGCCGCCAGTACGATCTCAATCCACCATCACGATCACGATCCAAAAGTTTATCAGGAACGGGACGACAGTTCAACACAGAGTATGAGAAGATATCCAGACCGTGGCCACCCGCTGGTCTGACAGCAGGTACAGCTGGACAGACTCGCTTTTGGGCCAGTTTATGTGTTCAAACTAAATACATGAATGTACAACAATATTAAAGGTGAGAAAATATTTGGCCAGGAGCCGGCTACTGGATGACACTCCAAAAACTGTATGTGAACAAGTCCCCATCGCCTGAATGGGACAAAGGGTAAAGCCGAGTCAGTGGTTACTTTCTTGAAATCAAGCAAGCATCACTAATCAAGCAAAGGGGGCAACTGTCCAGGGGCCCCAAACTCTCAGGGGACTGTGTTGCAATTACTTTGTGGTCATTTGATTAATTAAACAAATAAAGACCTTAAGGTGGCAAATCCATAATGCAGAGCCAATCATGAGGCCCTGTTTTATAAAGGTCACTATCAAGCTTTAAAACCTCAACATTATGCTGACACTGCACATGAAGGAGAAACAAATATTTAATTTAAAAATAACAAGAATAAATCATAATAAATGGATGGATCTAGATGCACTTGGTGGCCAACATCCACGGCCCCATCTGGTTCAGGTAACACAAGCAGTTTGGTTAAGGTTTGGGAAACATGGTGGGGTAATATAAATAAACACAGAGTATCTTAAGTCATTGTGGACATTTTCTGCATTGAACCAGACCAGGATCGAACCAAGTGCTGTGAGCGTCTAAACTCAACCATAAAACACTTAAAATAATGCTGCAGTCACAACAATAATACTTATTTCTGTGTCATAATGCATTTGGACAATCCATTTTATGAGATTACAAGACAGACGTAATTCACATTTATGGGTAGACACACATAAAAGAGAAAAAAAGTCCAAATAAATCCAAATGAAGTCAGGCTATAGCATTCTGAAAATATTACA